>NC_133333.1:6767931-6872683 GCF_042186555.1 Aquarana catesbeiana | reverse complement strand
AGTGCTCCTAATCTCAGCTTGTACCTGTATAAAAGACACCTGTCCAGTCTCCACACAAGCAATCAATCAGATTCCAATCTCTCCACCATGGCCAAGACCAAAGAGCTGTCCAAGGATGTCAAGGACAAGATTGTAGACCTACACAAGGCTGGAATGGGGCTACAAGACCATCGCCAAGCAGCTTGGTGAGAGGGTGACAACAGTTCGTTCGATTATTCACAAATGGAAGAAACACAAAATAACTGTCAATCTCCCTCGGTCTGGGGCTTCCATACAAGATCTCACCTTGTGGAGTTTCAATGATTATGAGAACGATGAGGAATCAGCCCAGAACTACACGGGAGAATCTTGTCAATGATCTCAGCTGGGACCATAGTCACCAAGTAAACAATCGGTAACACACTACGCTGTGAAGGACTGAAATCCTGCAGCGCCTGCAAGGTCCCCCTGCTCAGGAAATCTCATGTACAGGTCCGTCTGAAGATTACTGATGAACATCTGAATGATTCAGAGGAGAACTGGGTGAAAGTGTTGTGGTCAGAGGAGACCAAAATCAAGCTTTTTGGCATCAACTCAACTTGCTGTGTTTGGAGAGGAGGAATGCTGAATATGACCCCAAGAACACCATTCCCCACCGTCATACATGGAGGTGGAAACATTCTGCTTTGGGGGAGTTTTTTTGCTAAGGGGACAGGACAACTTCACCGCATCAACGGGACGATAGATGGGGCCATGAACCATCAAATCTTGGGTGAGAACCTCCTTCCCTCAGCCAGGCATCGAAAATTGGGGTCGTTGATGGGTCTTCAGCATGACTATGACCCCGAACACACGGCCAAGGCAACAAAGAAGCACATTGAGGTCCTAGTGGCCTAGCCAGTCTCCAGATCTTAAAACCCATAGAAAATATGTGGAGGGAGCGGAAGGTTCGAGTTACCAAACAGCCTGGAAAACAATGACTTGGAGAGGATCTGAGTGGGACAAAATCCCTCCTGAGATGTGTGCAAACCTGGTGGCCAACTACAAGAAATGTCTGACCTCTGTGATCGCCAACAAGGGTTTGCCACCAAGGTACCAAGTCACGTTTTGTGGAGGGGTCAAATACTTATTTCACTCATTAAAATGCAAATCAATTTAGAACTTTTTGAAATGCGTTTTCCTGGATTTTTATTATTGTTATTCTGTCTCCCACTGTTCCAATAAACCGACCATTAAAATTATAGACTGATCGTCTCTTTGTCGGTGGGAAAACGTATAAAACCAGCACTCACTGTAACCTCTTATCTTAACCACTTCAGCTCCAGAAGATTTACTAGACATGTTCGGTCGTTTCGTTCCGAATTAATATTCGGACACATTTTTCGTTATTTGGATATATCCGAATACCCGAATTACAGTATAAACGAAGTTTACGGAATGCTCCGAATAACGAAACAAACATTTGTCCGAATTTCCGTAATTCTAATTGAAGTCGGAATCGAAATTTACATCAAATTTTACATCGAATTCTAATCGAATTTGTACTGTAAACTTATTTCTGAAATCAAAGACTGTGTATTATTATTGTTATTAGAGCTCCATTTCACAATAATGCTGTTTTTGTTAAGCCAAAAGGTGATTTAAAGAGTCATTCTAATCGTTTGATGAAGATCTTTCTTTTGTTTGCCGCATTCAAATCGAGAAAAAAAAAATATAACATTCTCGATTCCACCAATTAGAAATGTATCAATTCGAACGTTTCGAATCCAAAAAAACTGGTAAATTTGAAAAAAGACGAGAGGAATACCGAATACAAATTGAACAAATCAACCGAATTTAACGAAACTAAATAACTAGACTAATCCAAACAAAACAAAACTCATTTTTTTCGTCATGCACATGTCTAAAATTTACCCCCCTTAATTTTTTTTTTTGTGATACGGCACTGCGTTACTTTGGTTGACAATTGCGCGGTCGTGTGACGTTGCACTCAAATTAAATTTATGTCTTTTTTTTCCCCCACAAATAGAGTTTTCTTTTGGTGGCATTTGCGTTTTTTATTTTGTTTGCGCTATAAACAAAAAAAAAAAAGAGCGGCAATTTTGAAAACAAAAATATATTTTTTACTTTCTGCTATAATACATATCCAATAAAAAAAATGGAAAAAATCAAATTTCTTCACCAATTTAGGCCAATATGTATTCTGCTACAAATTTAAATTTTTAAAAAAAAAATCCCAATAAGTGTATATTGATTGGTTTGCGCAAAAGTTATAGCATCTACAAACTATGGTATATATTTATAGAATTTTTTATTCACTTATTTTTTTTTTTACTAGTAATGGTCGGTGATCAGCAACTTATAATGGGACTGTGATATTGTGACGGACAAATCGGACACTAAATGACACTTTTTGGCAACCAATGACACTAATACAGTGATCAGTGCTAAAAATATGCACTGTCACTGTACTGCGAAGGGGTTAACATCAGGGGGTGATCAAAGGGTTAAGTGTGTGCCTAGCCAGTGTTTGTGTACTGTGTGGGGGAGGAGCTTTTATTAGGGGAAGGCATAGATCCGCGTCCTTGCTTTTGCAGGAACACAGGATCCGTGCCTTCCATCCCTGACAGAACGGCAATGAGCTTTGTTTACATAGACTGTCGTTCTGTCTCTATAACGAACGATCAGCGGCGGGGTCAGCAGACATCCAGTCCGCACCACCTGCTGATTGGCTCCCACTGCGCATAATCACAGCAAGAGAGAGAGCCGCTGGCGGCACCAGTGACGCCCGCTACCCTGAAGTGCGGGATGACGTATATATATTCATGTGATCCTGCGCACAGCCGCCGCCCTGTAACCGTAAAACTGCTATAGGGCGATCGGCAAGTGGTTAATCGTACAGGATCGGTATTTATAGATTACAGGTTATAGGCTCATGCCTTCAGGTGATTGGACACTGGCAAGCTTTCAAAGACACGCCCCCTGAGTGCCCTCCCCCCCATAACCTCTCCCCGCTATGCGAGTCGCCAGAAATCACTCTTGGCTTAACTCGTTAGCAGGCCTCTAATTTGTCACTAGCCCCCCGCCAAGCTGGCCAGGGACAACTCCCACCTTCTTCATGCTCAAGTACTAGATAGGGGTAGGCACATGCTGGCAATAGGGAGAAGCGCCGCCATTTTGGATTGCCCACATTCTCTTGTCCTGAGGCTCACCTATGGAAATGATGGAACGTCCACACATTCGATGTTGACTGTGGCAGAATAACAGTTGGTACAGCACGACCTTCTCCTCTGGTCCTTTAGGTCCAACATGGTTCACTACGGTATAACTCTAACATGAGGAATAGATGGCCGACCATCTCTTCCATCCTCCTCGCTACTGGTCCCCCCAAAAATGAGTTCACACAAGCATTCTGATGTAAAGGGGGACGGACATGGGACACAAAGTGAGGGGGGGGGACACTGATGTAAGGGGAGACTCTTATGGGGACACTGAAGTGAGGGGGGGGGACACTAATGTAAGGGGAGACTCTTATGGGGACACTGAAGTGAGGGGGGGGACACTGATGGGGACACTGATGTAAGGGGAGACTCTTATGGGGACACTGATGTAAGGGGACACTGATGTAATAGGATCTCTGGTTGGGACACTGATGTAAGGGGAGACTCTTATGGGGACACTGATGTAAGGGGACACTGATGTAATAGGATCTCTGGTTGGGACACTGATGTAAGGGGAGACTCTATGGGGACACTGAAGTGAGGGGGGGACACTGATGTAAGGGGAGACTCTTATGGGGACACTGATGTAAGGGGGACACTGATGTAATAGGATCTCTGGTTGGACCCTGATGTAAGTGGGGACAGGCATGGGATCCTGAAGTAAGGGGGGGACACTGATAGGGACCTTGATGTAAGGGGGAGTCTGATGAGGACACTGATGTAAGGGGAGGTCAGGCATGGGATCCTGAAGTGAGGGGGGCTGTAATGTAAGGGGGGACTCTGATGGGGACACTGATGTAAGGGGGAGGAAAGGCATGGGATCCTGAAGTGAAGGGGATTTTGTTGTAAGGGGGGGACTCTGATGGGGACACTGATGTAAGGGGGAGGTCAGGCATGGGATCCTGAAGTGAGGGGGGGGGCTGTGATGTAAGGGGGGACTCCGATGGGGACACTGATGTAAGGGGGAGGTCAGGCATGGGATCCTGAAGTGAGGGGGGCTGTAATGTAAGGGGGGACTCTGATGGGGACACTGATGTAAGGGGGAGGACAGGCATGGGATAATGAAGTGAAGGGGGATTTTGATGTAAGGGGGGACTCTGATGGGGTCACTGATGTAAGGGGGAGGACAGCATGGGATCCTGAAGTGAGGGGGGCTGTGATGTAAGAGGGGACTCTGATGGGGACGCTGGTGTAAGGGGAAGTCTGATGGGGACCCTGATGTAAGGGGGAGTCTGATAGGGACCCTGATGTAAGGGGGAGTCTGATAGGGACCCTGATGTAAGGGGGAGTCTGAAGGGGACATTGTTGTAAGGGGGGGGTCTGATGGGGACCTTGAAGTAAATGGGAACTCTGATGGAGACTCTGATGTAAGTGGGGACAGGCATAGGATCCTGAAGTAAAGGGGGACACTAATGGTGACTTTGTAAGGGGGTGTCTGATGGGGACACGGGTGTAGGGGGAGGGACAGGCATGGGATCCTGAAGTGAGGGGGGATTTGATGTAAGGTGGAGTCTGATGGGGACACTGGTGTAACAAGGGGATGGGCATGGGACCCTGAACTTAGTGGGGGCTCTGATATAAGGGGGGACATTGATAAGAACTCTGATGAGGACCGTGATGTAAAGGGGGGCTGTGATTTAACTTTTATGGAGGGGTGGGAACCGATGGGGATCCTGATGTAAGGGGGGCACTGATGGGGATCCTAATGTAAGGGGGCACTGATGGGGATCCTGATTTAGGGGGGGCACTGATGGGGATCCTGATTTAGGGGGGGCACTAATGGGGATCCTGATTTGGGGGGGGGGCACTGATGGGGATCCTGATGTAAGGGGGGGCACTGATGGGATCCTGATGTAGGGGGTGAACTCTGATGGAGCCCCTGATGTAAGGGGGGGACACTGATGGGGTCCTGATGTAAGGGGGACATTGATGGGGATCCTGATGTAAGGGTGGGCACTGATGGAGACCCTGATGTAAGGGTAGGCACTGATGGGGTCCTGATGTAAGGGGCGAACTCTGATGGAGACCCTGATGTAAGGGGTGAACTCTGATGGAGACCCTGATGTAAGGGGGGACACTGATGGAGACCCTGATGTAAGGGGGGGCACTGATGGGGTCCTGATGTTAGGGGTGAACTCTGATGGAGACCCTGATGTAAGGGTGGGCACTGATGGAGACCCTGATGTAAGGGGTGAACTCTGATGGAGACCCTGATGTAAGGGGGGGGCACTGATGGGGTCCTGATGTAAGGGGTGAACTCTGATGGAGACCCTGATGTAAGGGTGGGCACTGATGGGGTCCTGATGTAAGGGGTGAACTCTGATGGAGACCCTGATGTAAGGGTGGGCACTGATGGAGACCCTGATGTAAGGGGTGAACTCTGATGGAGACCCTGATGTAAGGGTGGGCACTGATGGGGTCCTGATGTAAGGGGGGAACTCTGATGGAGACCCTGATGTAAGGGGGGGCACTGATGGGGTCCTGATGTAGGGGGTGAACTCTGATGGAGACCCTGATGTAAGGGTGGGCACTTATGGGGTCCTGATGTTAGGGGTGAACTCTGATGGAGACCCTGATGTAAGGGGGGGCACTGATGGGGTCCTGATGTAAGGGGTGAACTCTGATGGAGACCCTGATGTAAGGGGGGGCACTGATGGAGACCCTGATGTAAGGGGTGAACTCTGATGGAGACCCTGATGTAAGGGGGGGCACTGATGGGGTCCTGATGTAAGGGGTGAACTCTGATGGAGACCCTGATGTAAGGGTGGGCACTGATGGAGACCCTGATGTAAGGGGTGAACTCTGATGGAGACCCTGATGTAAGGGTGGGCACTGATGGGGTCCTGATGTAAGGGGTGAACTCTGATGGAGACCCTGATGTAAGGAGGGGCACTGATGGGGTCCTGATGTAGGGGGTGAACTCTGATGGAGACCCTGATGTAAGGGGGGGCACTGATGGAGACCCTGATGTAAGGGGTGAACTCTGATGGAGACCCAGATGTAAGGGTGGGCACTGATGGGGTCCTGATGTTAGGGGTGAACTCTGATGGAGACCCTGATGTAAGGGGGGACTATGTTGAGAAAATTGCAGGATTTTTTTTTATTTGGCTCCATTTTATTTGGAATTTCTTTGCTTTGAGTTACTGAAGTTCTTTGTTGTTCTGAATCATAATATGCTGAATAATAAAAAGGAAGTATGTATTCTTTTTTTTTACACTGATTTTTAAGCCCCTGAATATTTGTAAAATACACAATGTGGCCATTGCTACTGACAAGTTTGGAGGCCCGTGCTTTGGTGTATGGGGACAAGCTTGGTGAATGAATGTATGGACATCAGGAGATCGATGACACTACAAACTGTGATCCATCATTTCACGGTAAAGAAACAAACCACACGGGCAACATGACTACACTATACCTAGAGAAAACAACATAAAACCTTTGTATGCAATGCATGTAAGTTTCCTCTCCATGGAGTTCATCTATTTCTTATCGGTGACGCGTTTTACTTTCTGCATCTTATACGGAATTTGCGGCTGGAATAATTCACATTTTATAATAATTTGGATCCGAGCTCCTTTCATGTTTCCTGTGCCTCTTATGAGCGCCATAAAAAAAAAAAAAATTGTTACTTTGTAAGAAATCTTCAGAGGCTCTCACATTGTCAGCTGATGAAAGGAATGTGCGCGGAGCCCTGTGATTGGCTGGAGGAGCTGCGCATGGTTCCAAAGTGTCTGACATTGAAATGCAGCCATTCTGTGTCGCAGCACGCCGCTGTGTGTAACAAGAAAGCACAGCTTGGGGAAATTGTCTGACTCCCCGGGCGGCGCCGGCGCTGAATACATTGATTTTATTCCACACTCTATATTTATCTATTCATAGGTGGCGCTTACATATTTCTCATGGAAAGAGCGGGAGTGTGATAAAGAGGAAGATAATTACCCTTATTTACTACATCCAGCGGCTGGCCGAGCTTCCAACTCACAGATAAGAAAGTGCCGAGAATTTCCTTACATGAGATAATGGAAGAGTTCTTCTCCCACACAGACTCATTTGGGAGAGGAGAGTTTATAGAAGAAGGAGCAGAGTATTTCAGGAGAGGAGAGTTATAGAGGAAGGAGCAGAGTCCTCCAGCAGCGCAGAGTATTTCAGGAGAGGAGAGTTATAGAGGAAGGAGCAGAGTCCTCCAGCAGTGCAGAGTATTTCAGGAGAGGAGAGTTATAGAGGAAGGAGCAGAGTCCTCCAGCAGCGCAGAGTATTTCAGGAGAGGAGAGTTATAGAGGAAGGAGCAGAGTCCTCCAGCAGTGCAGAGTATTTCAGGAGAGGAGAGTTATAGAGGAAGGAGCAGAGTCCTCCAGCAGTGCAGAGTATTTCAGGAGAGGAGAGTTATAGAGGAAGGAGCAGAGTCCTCCAGCAGTGCAGAGTATTTCAGGAGAGAAGAGTTATAGAGGAAGGAGCAGAGTCCTCCAGCAGTGCAGAGTATTTCAGGAGAGGAGAGTTATAGAGGAAGGAGCAGAGCCCTCCAGCAGAGTATTTCAGGAGAGGAGAGTTATAGAGGAAGGAGCAGAGTCCTCCAGCAGTGCAGAGTATTTCAGGAGAGGAGAGTTATAGAGGAAGGAGCAGAGTATTTCAGGAGAGGAGAGTTATAGAGGAAGGAGCAGAGTCCTCCAGCAGAGCAGAGTATTTCAGGAGAGGAGAGTTATAGAGGAATGAGCAGAGTCCTCCAGCAGAGCAGAGTATTTCAGGAGAGGAGAGTTATAGAGGAAGGAGCAGAGTCCTCCAGCAGAGCAGAGTATTTCAGGAGAGGAGAGTTATAGTGGAAGGAGCAGAGTCCTCCAGCGGTGCAGAGTATTTCAGGAGAGGAGAGTTATAGAGGAAGGAGCAGAGTCCTCCAGCAGAGCAGAGCATTTCAGGAGAGGAGAGTTCTAGAGGAAGGAGAGGAGTCCTCCAGCAGAGCAGAGCATTTCAGGAGAGGAGAGTTATAGAGGAAGGAGAGGAGTCCTCCAGCAGAGCAGAGTATTTCAGGAGAGGAGAGTTATAGAGGAAGGAGCAGAGTCATCCAGCAGTGCAGAGTATTTCAGGAGAGGAGAGTTATAGAGGAAGGAGCAGAGTCCTCCAGCAGTGCAGAGTATTTCAGGAGAGGAGAGTTATAGAGGAAGGAGCAGAGTCCTCCAGCAGAGCAGAGTATTTCAGGAGAGGAGAGTTATAGAGGAAGGAGCAGAGTCCTCCAGCAGTGCAGAGTATTTCAGGAGAGGAGAGTTATAGAGGAAGGAGCAGAGTCCTCCAGCAGTGCAGAGTATTTCAGGAGAGGAGAGTTATAGAGGAAGGAGCAGAGTCCTCCAGCAGAGCAGAGTTTTTCAGGAGAGGAGAGTTATAGAGGAAGGAGCAGAGTATTTCAGGAGAGGAGAGTTATAGAGGAAGGAGCAGAGTCCTCCAGCAGAGTATTTCAGGAGAGGAGAGTTATAGAGGAAGGAGAGGAGTCCTCCAGCAGAGTATTTCAGGAGAGGAGAGTTATAGAGGAAGGAGCAGAGTCCTCCAGCAGTGCAGAGTATTTCAGGAGAGGAGAGTTATAGAGGAAGGAGAGGAGTCCTCCAGCAGAGTATTTCAGGAGAGGAGAGTTATAAAGGAAGGAGCAGAGTCCTCCAGCAGAGCAGAGTATTTCAGGAGAGGAGAGTTATAGAGGAAGGAGTAGAGACCTCCAGTGGTGCAGAGTATTTCAGGATAGGAGAGTTATAGAGGAAGGAGCAGAGTCCTCCAGCAGTGCAGAGTATTTCAGGAGAGGAGAGTTATAGAGGAAGGAGAGGAGTCCTCCAGCAGTGCAGAGTATTTCAGGAGAGGAGAGTTATAGAGGAAGGAGCAGTGTCCTCCAGCAGTGCAGAGTATTTCAGGAGAGGAGAGTTATAGAGGAAGGAGAGGAGTCCTCCAGCAGTGCAGAGTATTTCAGGAGAGGAGAGTTATAGAGGAAGGAGCAGAGTCCTCCAGCAGAGCAGAGTATTTCAGGAGAGGAGAGTTATAGAGGCAGGAGCAGAGTCCTCCAGCAGAGTATTTCAGGAGAGAAGAGTTATAGAGGAAGGAGAGGAGTCCTCCAGCAGTGCAGAGTATTTCAGGAGAGGAGAGTTATAGAGGAAGGAGCAGAGTCCTCCAGCAGAGCAGAGTATTTCAGGAGAGGAGAGTTTATAGAGGAAGGAGCAGAGTCCTCCAGCAATGCACAGTATTTCAGGAGAGGAGAGTTATAGCGGAATGAGCAGAGTCCTCCAGCAGAGCAGAGTATTACAGGAGAGGAGAGTTATAGAGGAAGGAGCAGAGTCCTCCAGCAGAGCAGAGTATTTCAGGAGAGGAGACTTATAGAGGAAGGAGTAGAGTCCTCCAGTGGTGCAGAGTATTTCAGGAGAGGAGAGTTATAGAGGAAGAAGCAGAGTCCTCCAGCAGAGCAGAGTATTTCAGGATGTAACGAGCCCCTGCTCGCTTGATTCCACTCTCCTGACATTCCTCTGCGGCTATAGAATCAGATTGCAGATCGCAACATCTGATGGTTCGGTCATCCGATGCTCCGGGACTAGAACTACAGCTATGTGCCGTTCTAATCCAGCTGTGTAGCTCAGAACAAACACCAGGCAGGCTGTATGTAAGTTCAACCAGGAATCTTTTATTGAAAAATACAGGCTGTTTTATATAATAAAAGAGGAGGTGCATACCTCCGGCTCATATTACTCTGAACATACACCTGTGACCAGAAACCTAATTAACATGGGCTAATTAACTAATCCCTTTAGACAGCCTAGATAACTCTAGATATGACCTTTAGGCCAGACTGTCCGTCTTGTAGCTCAGAAAACCCAATCAACATTATCACAATAGCAGAGTTAATTAACACAAACAACAATGGGGATCTAATGACTCTTAGATCCCATACTAGAGACTTATTTACAATACACATTCTAGCAGACAACAGACAGACAGGTGGCTGGAATTGCCATCAGCACCTCCCAACAGTATCTGTCCCAGCATTATGAATCAGCCACTATTTCTAATATGACAAATCCAGGGTCCCCAGAGTCTGTGTGTCCTGGGGGACCAGGACCCGAATCCACAGTAATACCACCTCAAGGGTCCTCAGGCACACAGCTCACAAAGAGCACCGTTCCCCCAAATGCCAGGGCCCACGATCGATCGGCAAGAGGCTAGCATTCAGTCCCCTCCAAAAGTCTCTCTCCCGGCTAGGTCTGTCACATTTCTCCCCTTTCGGCAGGCGACTAACACAGGAGGAGACCCCAGACGGGTTGACTCCGAAGTTAGTCAGTAGTTCCAGTCCTCTAATGCCTGTACCCACACAGTACCCCAAACAAATTGTTCCAAACAAAGTATTACTCACCCAGCCAACCTCTGCCTCTCTCAGAGAACATATCTGCCGCTGGGGAGAGGCCTGGACTGGCCCTTCTCCCTGGAGTCCTTTCTGCCTCTGGAGAGAAGACAGGGTGTCTGGGCTCACTCCGTCATGCTGTTGGGGATCTGGGCCGACTGCCCAGCATCCCTGGGGTATACAGGTGGAGACTGAAGTCCCATCCACCTTCACAGGAAATCCATCCTCTGTTGAGGGCAGAGTCCAGCAGTATTCGGCCCTGTTGCCAGCCCTTCTGCTGGAAACCCCACACCATCTGCTCCGGCTAACTGTTGGGGCAGGAGGCTGGCTTCCTCCACTCCCAAACTGTGTAGCTGCCATTGAGGAGGTGAGCCGGCTGCTTCCTTTTCCATTCCCTCATCTGGATGTTGGGACGATATGTCTGTGGTACTGTCTCCCAGGTGCACGGATCTTTGCTGGGGAGGAAAGACCACTTCCTCCACCCTGGCCAACTGTTGGGAAAGGACGACGAACACCTCCTCTCCCTTCTCCCCCTGTATCCTGATCTGCTGCTGGGAGGTGACCACCTCCTTCTCACCCTGAGCCTCCGGAACCGCCACAGGTGTAGGGCAGAGATCTTGGACCCTCTGTCCAGTTGCCAGCGCTTCAGCTGGGGAAGTTAACTTCACAGATACTTCTGTTGGCGCTGGGCAGAGCACAGTGAAGTTTGGCCCTAATAACAGCTCTTCTTCTGCTGGAGGCTCACCAGGTTGTTCTTCCTCAGCAGAAAAGTCTATCAAATCCCCTGTCTCTGCAACTGGTGTCTGGGGATAAAGGTTCACCATCTCCTCTCCATGGAACCCAGAAGATGCTATCAGTGCTGGGCAGAGGTTGGCAGAGCTCTGCCCTGTTGTCAGGACTTCAGGTTTGGGGACGACAATCTTCAGATTTTCCACTGCCGATTCTCTGGCATGCTGTTGGACAGGCACATTCCTCCATCCAAGATCATCCCATGCAGAAACAGGATCATCAAGGTCAGTTAGCACTTGCTGCATCCGCCATAAGACCTCCGCCTCCATAGCTGCGGGGGCAGGTTGGCAAAGCACACCGTTACTCTGCCACATTGTCAACTCTTCAGCCAGGATTTCAGAGTTGTCAACTTGTATTTCCTGATAGTCCCAGGCAAAGGGAGCCCCACCCTGCTGCTGAGCAGAGTCTAGCAGCTGTCTGTAGGCCATCCCAAGCTCCCATTCCTGAACGACCAGAAACTCCAAATCTTCCTGTGCCCAGTGCACTTCTTCGCTCTCCGTGCTCCATTATTTCCTCCAAACTCCACTCCCGATCACTCCCAAAGTCGGGGTCCTCGGACAGCCTCCAGTATAACAATCCCAGGCCATCTTAGTCAAAGTCTTCCGTGGGGCTGTCATCCGCTGTCCACGGGCACACTTGGGCTACATACCACCGGAGGGCTCTGTAGCTCTCGTCCAACCGCATTTCTGCCCGGATCAGCCTGCTTAACTCGACTGTCCACTCCTGGTTCGGCTGTTCCCCCAGTAACAGCATTCGCACTTCGTACTGCGACCAGTACCTCACATGGATGGAGGGGAGAACTTTTCCCTGGTTTCGCTGCTCACGGGCTAGCTCTTCCTTCCAGAGTTCGCAGCGGATAGAATCAACCCATCCTAGCAGGACCTGCTCTGATACTGTTCCTCTGTGCTGTATCTGCATCTCTCGCAACCTCCTTCTGAATTCCTCTTCCATGGTGGCTGGTATCTGTACCTCTCCTCTCCTGCTATCTGGACCTTGGATCCAGGTGATGGTTTGGATGTGTTCACGGCAAGGAAGCACAATCCCACCATTCCCTCCATGGCTCTCAAGTAAGTCTTTCAGCGTGGCTCTCCTGCAGGCAGGTTTGGAGTGTCCCAGTAACTGGAGAGCAAATGCCACCGCTGCCAACCAATGTAACGAGCCCCTGCTCGCTCGATTCCACTCTCCTGACACTCCTCTGCGGCTATAGAATCAGACTGCAGATCGCAACATCTGATGGTTCGGTCATCCGATGCTCCAGGACTAGAACTACAGCTATGTGCCGTTCTAATCCAGTTGTGTAGCTCAGAACAAACACCAGGCAGGCTGTATGTAAGTTCAACCAGGAATCTCTTTTATTGAAAAATACAGGCTGTTTTATATAATAAAAGAGGAGGTGCATACCTCCGCCACATATTACTCTGAACATACACCTGTGACCAGAAACCTAATTAACATGGGCTAATTAACTAATCCCTTTAGACAGCCTAGATGACTCAGACATGACCTTTAGGCCAGACTGGCCGCCTTGTAGCTCAGAAAACCCAATCAACATTATCACAATAGCAGAGTTAATTAACACAAACAACAATGGGGATCTAATGACTCTTAGATCCCATACTAGAGACTTATTTACAATACACATTCTAGCAGGCAACAGACAGACAGGTGGCTGGAATTGACATCAGCACCTCCCAACAGTATTTGTCCCAGCATTATGAATCAGCCACTATTTCTAATATGGCAAATCCAGGGTCCCCAGAGTCTGTGTGTCCTGGGGGACCAGGACCCGAATCCACAGTAATACCACCTCAAGGGTCCCCAGGCATACAGCTCACAAAGAGCACCGTTCCCCCAAATGCCAGGGCCCACGATCGATCGGCAAGAGGCTAGCATTTAGTCCCCTCCAAAAGTATCTCTCCCGGCTAGGTCTGACACACAGGAGAAGAGAGTTATAGAGGAAGGAGCAGAGTCCTCCAGCAGTGTATTTCAGTAGAAGAGAGTTATAGAGGAAGGAGCAGAGTCCTCCAGCAGTGTATTTCAGTAGAAGAGAGTTATAGAGGAAGGAGCAGAGTCCTCCAGCAGTGCAGAGTATTTCAGGAGAGGAGAGTTATAGAGGAAGGAGCAGAATCCTCCAGCAGAGCAGAGTATTTCAGGAGAGGAGAGTTATAGAGGAAGGAGCAGAGTCCTCCAGCAGAGCAGAGTATTTCAGGAGAGGAGAGTTATAGAGGAAGGAGCAGAGTCCTCCAGCAGTGCAGAGTATTTCAGGAGAGGAGAGTTATAGAGGAAGGAGCAGTGTCCTCCAGCAGTGCAGAGTATTGCAGGAGAGGAGAGTTAGAGGAAGGAGCAGAGTCCTCCAGCAGAGCAGAGTATTTTTGGAGAGAAGTCTTAGAGGAAGGAGCAGAGTCCTCCAGCAGTGCAGAGTATTTCAGTAGAGGAGTGTTGGAGGAAGAAGCAGAGTCCTCCAGCAGAGCAGAGTTTTTTTGGAGAGGAGTGTTAGAGGAAGGAGCAGAGTCCTCCAGCAGTACAGAGTATTTTTGGAGAGGAGTGTTGGAGGAAGGAGCAGAGTCCCCCAGCAGTGCAGAGTATTTCAGGAGAGGAGAGTTATAGAGGAAGGAGCAGAGTCCTCCAGCAGAGCAGAGTTTTTCAGGAGAGGAGAGTTATAGAGGAAGGAGAGGAGTCCCCCAGCAGTGCAGAGTATTTCAGGAGAGGAGAGTTATAGAGGAAGGAGAGGAGTCATCCAGCAGTGCAGAGTATTTCAGGAGAGGAGAGTTATAGAGGAAGGAGCAGAGTCCTCCAGCAGTGCAGAGTATTTCAGGAGAGGAGAGTTATAGAGGAAGGAGCAGAGTCATCCAGCAGTGCAGAGTATTTTAGGAGAGGAGAGTTATAGAGGAAGGAGCAGAGTCCTCCAGCAGTGCAGAGTATTTCAGGAGAGGAGAGTTATAGAGGAAGGACCAGAGTCCTCCAGAAGAGAAGAGTATTTTTGGAGAGGAGTATTAGAGGAAGGAGCAGAGTCCTCCAGTAGAGCCTCTATATGAGGTGCTCCTCAAAGGATGTCCATGGTTCTGTATCTAGCCTCAGATTTGCACCGTCTTTGGTTCCCGGCATTGCGGTGGTAAGGTTTGGCTCACCTCTTCTGCATTGCCCGTTCTTTTATTCCGGCGCTCTCTGGGCCCCCAGCACCACCGCTGTGTGTAAATCAAAGCCTCTCTATACTGAGTACTTCTGTTCCCTCCTCTAAGAACTGCCGGCGTTCACTTCTGGGCAGGAAAACACTCAATTATTGAACTGTCACAAAATAAGTTGGCTGTTTCGATTTTTTTTTTTTTAAGAGGACAAAAAAAAAAAAATTATGAGCGGAGCATAAAATCCTGTGAAAAGTATTTCTGGAGAGGCGGTGTGCGGAGGTCATCGGGGGATTTTGACATTAAAGAGTTATGCTAAGAGGTTTGGAGGAGAACTCTTCTATGGAAACTAAAGCTGAAATGATAAATATTGCAGCTGGATACATTGTAGAGAGCTAAACGGTCTTTACTTATGACGCGCGCTGCGGCGCTTCTCTAAAACACCTCCAAGTCGCTCGTCGCACAATGTCATTTAAGGACGAATTTGCCCCGTGCGTAGTCTTTGACTTCAATCAGTGAACGTACTGCGATTTATACGGCTCAGGTTAGAAGTCGCCGTATGAGGAAAACTTTCCAACGTTTCCAGTAGGTTTTAAAGGAGATGAGTGTTCTTCTCAGCAGTGTCTGCAAAATAAGTATGGCTGTTGCATATTTATTTTTTATTTTTTTTGCTACCAGCAGTGATACATTGTAGTATAATTACAGTTGTCAAACCAGTATCCACCGAACACCCTTCAGTGAGCTCTCCAGACCAGGTCCTCAGGAGAGGAGTCCCTTGATTAGCTCCTAAAGGGACCGGCCCCCCTGGCTCTTCTACAGCTAGGATCTCAGTGAATGACTCCTGGAACCAGGATAAATGCTGCAGGTGAGGGTAGCTAGCCCCCCCTCCCCCCCCCCCCCCCAACCAGACGAGTGGATCTCCTCCAACAGAGAGAAGAAAGAGGAACCCCACTGCTCTAAGTTTAAGATTATTTATATGACCCTCCAGCCACCTTCTTGGCACACCTTCCCAGGGATCGGCTGGAGCGCAATAAATATTCAGACTGAGATGTGCCTGGCCCAACCCTCTATGTTCCAGAAGCCTCTCTCTGGAAGACAGGGGAGAGCAATCAAACCCAGAAGCAGTCATCAGGTGCTTCACTGACTACAGAGGGGCCAAAAAAGAACTGAGTGTGCCTACAGCCTGGCAACCCACCCAACTACTGGCCAAATTGAATTGCCAATTGCTTGCCAGGAAGATCGGTTCACCTGTTTTGTATCTGAGTGGTGCATTTAGCTGATTGCCCAAAACATAACTGAATCTTAAAGATATTTGAACGTGTAGCACCCTCCTAGAGTAGTGCAGGCTGTTAAAGTGATTGTAAACCCTCACCTTGTGAAACAACCCATTTAGATAGAAATAAAATCCAAAACATTTGTGTATAGATAATTAAAAAAATATATATATATATAAAGAAGATTATAAATACCCTTTTTTTGTAAGTGATCACATACCCTCTGATGCGTAAGAGCTGGGGGAGGAGAAACCGCATCACACTGATCTTCCCAGTAAATGACTGTGCGAGGGGGTGGCGTGTCAGGACAAGTCTTTGGAGGAGAGTAGGCTGAGTTCCCATCATAGCTACAGATCCCAGTTCCCATGCTTAGTGTGGTCAGTTTTTAATAGGAAAGCAGAGGGACTGGCAGGCACACCAGGGTTTCGGACAAAGGAAGCAATACAAAGAGAACAGGAGACTTTTTATACAAGTACATGGTACATCAGGCACATATAAGGGACATGAAATGTTGGGATTACATTCTCTAGCTAAATTTAGTTAGCTACTCCTGTAATCGGTGGTGCAGGGGTTGATTGTTTAGGCCTGCTTAGTCTCTCACAGACTGCTGCTCTGTTGCTTCCCTCTGTAATTCTAGTGGGTGGAGAAACCGAGTGGGCAGCCTGAATATTTATGGGACTCCAGCCAGTCCCTGGTGAGGCGTGCCCAGTAGGTGACGGGAGAGTCCATAAATAGTCTGGGGCCTCAGGTAGGAGGAGAGAGAGTTCCTGGGTCTGGTCCTGCTGGAGGAGACCCCAGTTCAGGGGGTTCTGCCCCTGAGCAGAACATTAGAAGGAGCCATCAGGAAGACACTGACGTCCCAGCTAGGCTTAGCTAAGGAGGGGTCTATTCGCAAGCTTAAAGTCCTAGAACCAAGTTATTATTATTATTATTATTTATTATACAGGGTTTATATAGCGCCAACAGTTTACTCAATGCTTTATAATATAAAAGGGAGACAATACAGTTATAATACAATAAGATACAGGAGGATGAAGAGGGCCCTGCTCAGAAGAGCTTACAATCTAATAGGGTGGGGCAGGTGGTACAAAAGGTTGTAACTGTGGGGAATGAGCTGATGGAAGTGGTAAAAGATTCATTGGAGACGTGATAGGCTTTCCTGAAGAGATGAGTTTTCAGGGATCGCCTGAAGGTAGCAAGAGTAGGGGATAGCCGGACAGGTGGAGGTAGCAACTTCCAGAGGATGGGAGAGGCTCTGGAGACATCCTGGAGACGAGCATGGGAGGAGGAGACGAGAGAGCTTGAGAGTAAGGAGGTCTTGAGAAGAGCGGAGAGGACGATTTGGGTGATATTTGGAGACAAGATTGGTGATGAAGTTGGGCTTGGAGGAGCTCACTGGAAAGAGCCAGCAGGAAGTTGGAGGGAAAGAGTCCAGCTGTCCTATGGTGGTGTGAGTCTACATCTCCCTCACCGAGTAGAGCCTGGTGGATCTTGGTGGGAGGCAACTGATGAGCCTGTGGCCATGTGAGTAAATGACCCCAGTGACTGTGTGTAGCTTTTGCCTCAAGAAGGACTACTAGTTGCCCTCAGCATAGAGATTTTGTGGGACATTCCTTAATCACAGTTCAGCAAGATAGTCCCCAAATTGTTCACTTCTTCCGTTTTTGGGTAACCCGCGCTCCCCTCATCCCCATCCAAGTTCTAAGTCCAATAAAACCTAAAAAAGACACACTGTTGAGTCAGTGGAAAATGCTGTGTGTCTGGCTGTGAGTCCTCTTACCGGGGGGGTGGTAGGTCTAAGTTCACCAGCGGCTCTTGCAGGAGTGCCCCAAAAACGTATTTATACAAATCTTGCAGATTTGGAAAGTTCCTCCTCGTGTCCGGACTTGAAATCTTTCCTTTGGACCCGTGCTCCCAGCGCTCCACCAGGCCCGTCATTTTTATCAGGTGATGTATGCTCCCCGGTTACGTTAGTGTCCCAGCGAGTCCCCAAATCCTTCCCCCCCCCCCCATGATCATTCGCCACGGCTTCTGTTTTTTTTTTTTCACTTTGCGGCGGTAGCGATGTGAGAAGGCGCTCCCCTCCGGAATAGCAGTCGGTAATGAGTTTTCTTCGTACCATATACATAATAATTGTTGCCGGCACTGCAGGCGTTGGGTATAAATCTGATTTGTTTACAGTGTGAATGACATATTAATTTATGGGTGAGAATGTATGGCCGGTAAGACATCACCTCTGCCATCATCGCATCCCCACACCGCATATAATTTGCCTACGATTGTTCCGACTGCAGCCGAGCCGCTCCAGCCCGCACCGCTGAGCTCGAATTTGTCAAAAATTGGTCGTTTTTTAGCAACAAATAGGACAACTCTGGCAAATAATAAATATCGTCTCTTTTATCCTTCTGCGGGCGGCCGCTCACAGCGGGGAAGTCGCCGTCTAGTCTGGCAGTCTTGTTAGGAGTGAAGATTCTAGAATTTTTGGTTGAGTTGTTCTCAGTTTAATTCCTACATTAAAGCTCTGCAGCTCTTAGAGGTGCTTTCCACTCTTTTAAACCTCTAACGGGATGGCATTTAGTTTGCTACGGCAACATGTATAATAAACAGGGCAGGGACAAGGGGTAGGCAGGAAGGGAGAGTAGATTGAACCTACTAACTGGATGGCATTTAGTTAGCTATGGCACTGTGTATCGTAAACGGGGCCGGGACAAGGGGTGGGCAGAAGGGGCAGCTCCCCTGGGAAAGTAGATTGAACCTACTAACTGGATGGTATTTAGTTAGCTATGGCACTGTGTATCGTAAACAGGGCCGGGACAAAGGGTGGGCAGGAGGGTCAGCTGCCCTGGGAAAGTAGATTGAACCTACTAACTGGATGACATTTAGTTAGCTATGGCACTGTGGCACAGCTCCCCTGGGAGAGTAGATGGAACCTCTAATTGGATGGAATTTGGTTTGCTACAGCACCGTGTATAATAAACAGGGTCAGGATAAAGAGTTGGCAGGAGGGGCAGCTGCCCTGGCCGAGTAGATAGAACCTTGAACTGGATAACATTTAGTTTGCCGTGGCACCATATATACTAAACAGGGCTGGGACTAGGGGTGGGCCGGAGGGGCAGCTCCCCTGGGAGAGTAGATTGAACCTGCTAACTGGATGGCATTTAGTTAGCTATGGCACTGTGTATCGTAAACAGGGCCAGGACAAGGGGTGGGCAGGAAGGGCAGCTTCCCTGACAGAGTAGACAGAACTTCTAAGTAGATGGTATTCAGCTTGCTACAGCACCATGTATAATAAACCGGGCGAGGACAAGGGGTGGGCAGGAGGGGCAGCTGAACTGGGAAAGTAGATTGAACCTCTAACAGGATGGCATTTAATATGCTACAGCACCATGTATAATAAACAGGGTCAGGATAAAGGGTTGTCAGGTGGGTCAGCTTCCCTGGGAGAGTAGATAGAACCTCCTAACTGGATGGCACTGTGATTCGTAAACAGGGCTGGGACAAGGGGTGGGCAGAAGGGGCAGCTCCCCTGGGA
Organism: Aquarana catesbeiana; assembly: GCF_042186555.1. Lineage (NCBI taxonomy): Eukaryota > Metazoa > Chordata > Amphibia > Anura > Ranidae > Aquarana > Aquarana catesbeiana. The sequence goes on along the minus strand of NC_133333.1, from coordinate 6,853,406 downwards.
GAGTAGATGGAACCACTAATTGGATGGAATTTGGTTTGCTACAGCACCATGTATAATAAACAGGGTCGGGATAAAGGGTTGGCAGGAGGGGCAGCTGCCCTGGCAAAGTAGATAGAACCTCAAACTGGATAACATTTAGTTTGCCATGGCACCATATATACTAAATAGGGCTGGGACTAGGGGTGGGCCGGAGGGGCAGCTGCCCTGGGAGAGTATATAGAATCTCTAACTGAAAGGCATTTAGTTCACTACGCACAGTGTATCATAAATAGGGTTGGTACAAGGGGTGGGCAGGAGGGGAAGCTGCCCTGGCAGAGTAGACAGAGCAGGTTCCCTGGGAGAGTAGATAGAACCTCCTAACTGGATGGCACTGTGATTCATAAACAGGGCTGGGACAAGGGGTGGGCAGAAGGGACAGCTGCCCTGGGAAAGTAGATTGAACCTACTAACTGGATGGCATTTAATTAGCTATGGCACTGTATATCGTAAACAGGGCCGGGACAAGGGGTGGGCAGAAGGGGCAGCTCCCCTGGGAGAGTAGATGGAACCTCTAACTGGGTGAAATTTGGTTTGCTACAGTACCATGTATAATAAACAGGGTCAGGATAAAGAGTTGCCAGGAGGGGCAGCTGCCCTAGCAGAGTAGATAGAACCTCAAACTGGATAAGATTTAGTTTGCCATGGCACCATATATATTAAACAGGGCTGGGACAAGGGGTGGGCAGGAGGGGAAGCTGCCCTGGGAGAGTAGATAGGACCTCTAACTGAAAGGCATTTAGTTCGCTACGCACGGTGTATCATAAATAGGGTTTGGGACAAGGGGTGGGCAGGAGGGGAAGCTGCCCTGGCAGAGTAGACAGAACCTATAACCGGATGACATTTAGTTTGCTATGGCGCCGTGTTTAATTAACAGGGCTGGGACAAGGGGTGGGCAGGAGGGGCAACTTCTCCGGGAGAGTAGATAGAATCTCCTAACTGGATGACATTTAATTTGCTGTGGCACTGTGTATGATAAACCAAGCCGGGACAAGGGGTGGGCAGGAGGGGCAGCTTCCCTGGGAGACTAGATGGAACCTCTAACTGGATGGCATTTAATATGCTACAGCACCATGTATAATAAACAGGGTCGGGATAAAGGGTTGGCAGGAGGGGCAGCTTCCCTGGGAGAGTAGATAGAACCTCCTAACTGGATGCTAATTCGTTTGCTACGGCACAGTGCATCTGGGCTGGGATAAGGCGAGGGCAGGCGGGGCAGCTGCCCTGGGACATTAGTTGGAACCTCTAACTAGATGGCATTTCATTTGCTATAGCAGCATGTATAATAAACAGGGCCGGGACATGGGGGGGGGGGGGGCAGGAGGGGCAGCTGCCTGCTACGGCACTGTATACCATAAGCCGGGCCAAGAGGGGTGGGAAGGTCTTGCCCGGGTTTGCGACCACTGTGATTGGCTGCCACCCATAGACGTATTTATGGGACATGTAGGCATTAAAGCCCCCCCCCCCCCACCTGGCGCTTCACATTAGACATGTGCAGAATGAAAAAATGTGTTTTGTTTCAATGCTTTATTTACATTAATTTGTTTCATTCGTTCAATTTGTTTTTGGAATGCGTTTTGTTCGTTTTCAAATCGATTTGAAAAATTTTCGAATCAAATTCGAATAGTTTTCGATTCCGAATAGTTTTCCAATTTCCAAAAAGAATAAAACAGAAAATAAAGGAATAGAATAGAAAAAAAAATTATTTATTTTTATTTTTCTATTCTATTGCTTTTATTTTGTATACTATTTTATTCTCTTTGGAAATTTGAAAACTATTTGAATTTCGTCCGAATTTTTTTTCCGTTATTTCGGATACGTTCAAATTCGGTACCCTTCTAATTCGTAAATTTGGATACATCCTGATAACGAAAATTGGTCCGAATTTTAATTCGGAACGAAACAAACCGCACATGTCTACTTCACATTTGCGTCATGTGACCGGCAACAGGTTAAAGATATTGTGATGTAGCAGAGCCGCCCACTTCCAGATTTTTTACATTTTAGCATTTTTGTTGTTATAGGAGTGACATAAATTGTATCAAATCCCGTCACAGAGCGAAACTCTCTCCCCGACACGCGGACGGCGAGAGGCACGCTACGGTTGACGGGGTCAGGAATGGCCCTAACGTGGGCGATTTTTATTCACAGGACAGAATGCTAATAAAAGAGCCGGGGACTACAAATTGGCAGCACGGGAGCCGCCGGAGCTCCTTTATGAACCTCGAAAACAGAAGCTGTTTTCTTACACCGCGTTACACGCTAAATAAGTTTCAATTAACCTTCACCGATCGATTCCCTTTAAGAGAAGACCTCTGACCCCTCACTCCTGGCAGGAAAAGTAGTTCCAGTTGCTTGGCAACGCAGACAAACACGGGGAACGCTTGTAGAGACGCTCTGATACATTGTATCCACATCCCCAAATTAGTCACCGAGGCCAATGCTGATGTCTTGTAGAGATCTTCCTTATGGGGCCCGTCAAAAAAAGAGAAAAATCCCTGTGATGCTTGATGGCTCAGATATCTCACTTATGATTTTTTTTTTTTTATTTAAGTTTTTTTTTCAGGGGGGGAGGGGGTTCTTTTTTATGAGTTGGGGGGTGCTTACATAGCTACATAGTAGGTGAGGTTGAAACAAGACACAAGTCCATCAAGTCCAACCTATGTGTGTGATTATGTGTCAGTATTACATTGTATATCCCTGTATGTTGCGGTCATTCAGGTGATTATCTAATAGTTTCTTGAAGCTATCAATGCTCCCCGCTGAGACCACCGCCTGTGGAAGGGAATTCCACATCCTTGCCGCTCTTGCAGTAAAGAACCCTCTATGTAGTTTAAGGTTAAACCTCTTTTCTTCTAATTTTAATGAGTGGCCACGAGTCTTGTTAAACTCCCTTCCGCGAAAAAGTTTTATCCCTATTGTGGGGTCACCAGTCCGGTATTTGTAAATTGAAATCATATCCCCTCTCAAGCGTCTCTTCTCCAGAGAGAATAAGTTCAGAGCTCACAACCTTTCCTCATAACTAATATCCTCCAGACCCTTTATTAGCTTTGTTGCCCTTCTTTGTACTCGCTCCATTTCCAGTACATCCTTCCTGAGGACTGGTGCCCAGAACTGGACAGCATACTCCAGGTGCGGCCGGACCAGAGTCTTGTAGAGCGGGAGAATTATTGTTTTATCTCTGGAGTTGATCTCCCTTTTTAATGCCAATATTCTGTTTGCTTTGTTAGCAGCAGCTTGGCATTGCTGAGCCTATCATCTACTAGGACCCCCAGGTCCTTTTCCATCCTAGATCCCCCCCAGAGGTTCTCCCCCCGGTCTATAGATTGCATTCAGATTTTTGCCACCCAAATGCATTATTTTACATTTTTCTACATTTGCCATGTAGTTGCCCCTCCCCCATTCATTTGTTTAGATCTTCTTGCAAGGTTTCCACATCCTGCGGAGAAGTTATTGCCCTGCTTAGCTTAGTATCGTCCACAAATACAGAGATTGAACTGTTTATCCCATCCTCCAGATCATTTATGAACAAATTAAATAGGATTGGTCCCAGCACAGAACCCTGGGGAACCCCACTACCCACCCCTGACCATTCCGAGTACTCCCCATTTATCACCACCCTCTGAACTCGCCCTTGTAGCCAGTTTTCAATCCATGTACTCACCCTATGGTCCATGCCAACGCACCTTATTTTGTACAGTAAACGTTTATGGGGAACTGTGTCAAATGCTTTTGCAAAATCCAGATACACCACGTCCAGGGGCCTTCCTTTATCTAGATGGCAACTCACCTCCTCATAGAAGGTTAATAGATTGGTTTGGCAAGAACGATTCTTCATGAATCCATGCTGATTACTGCTAATGATATCGTTCTCATTACTAAAATCTTGTATATAGTCCCTTATCATCCCCTTCAAGAGTTTACATACTATTGATGTTAGGCTAACTGGTCTGTAATTCCCAGGGATGTATTTTGGGCCCTTTTTAAATATTGGTGCTACATTGGCTTTTCTCCAATCAGCTGGTACCATTCCAGTCATTAGACTGTCAGTATAAATTAGGAACAACGGTCTGGCAATCACTTGGGACTTATGATGCAAGAAACCAGGAAGTAACTGAAGAAATTTAAAAAATAAAAATTTTAAAACAAGCAAATATAATCTTCCTTTTTTATCTATTTACTAATACTAGCAGCATAAGGACTACAAATAGTCAAAGCTGATTGAGAGAGTGAAGTTCCACATTAGTCTTTGCAGTGCGGTGGGGGAGGGGAAGAGGTAGGGTACCCGTGAAAGGGGGAGGGGGAAATTATCCACTTCAAGTAGAAATATCAAGAAAATTGCAAGACAGATGCTGAGAAAAGTCCCGTCATTAAAAATCCACACTTCACACTGATCAATGTCGGCATTGATTTCCAGCCATTAATAAAGAAAGATGAACTGCTGCAGATCTCTCTCCTGTGACGCCGGATGAGAGGACTACCGGGAGCGTCGCTGCTTCTCATCGAATGGCTTATATGGGGTCACTGACCTGGGATAAGCATGCAGCAAGTGAAAAGCAGAACTTCTGCTGATCAAAAAATCCTATTAAATAATATTTTAACCACTTAAGGACCGGAAGATATTCACCCTTTAGTGACCAGGCCAATTTTTTTTTTTTTGCGATGCGGCACTGCGTCGCTTTAACTGACAATTGCGCGGTCGTGCGACGTTGTACCCAAACAAAATTGGTAGTATTTGATCACCTCTGTGTTTTTTGGGGGGTTTTTTTTTGTTTTTTTTCGCTATAAACAAAAAAAGACCAACAATTTTGAAAAAAAAAAAAAAAAAAACAATATTTTTAACTTTTTGCTATAATAAATATCCAAAAAAAAAATGTAAAAAAAACTAATTTCTTCCTCAGTTCAGGCCAATATGTATTCTTCTACATATTTTTTTGGTATAAAAAATATTTAAAAAAATTGCAATAAGCGTATATTGATTGGTTTGCGCAAAAGTTGTAGTGTCTACAAAATAGGGATTCGATTTATGGCATTTTTATTATTATTATTATTTTTTTTACTAGTAATGAAGGTGATTTGCGATTTTTTTTTTTTTTTTTTTTTTTTTTAGCGGGACTGTGACATTGCGGCGGACAGATCGGCCACTTTTGACACTTTTTTTTGGGACCAGTGACATTTATACAGCGAACAGAACTAAAAAAAATAGCCACTGATTACTGTATAAATGTCACTGGCAGGGAAGGGGTTAACACTCGGGGCGATCAAGGGGTTAACTGTGCTCCCTAAGTGTGTTTCTACCTGTGGGGGGGGAGGGGACTGACTGGAGGAGGAGAGAGATCGCTGTTCCTGATCACTAGGAAGATCTCAGATCTCCCTCTACTTCCCTTGACAGAACGGGGATCTGTCTGTTTACATCGACAGATCCCCGTTCCGTCTCTCTCAGGAGCGATTGCGGGCGGCCGGCGCACATCGCGGCCACCAGGCCACGCACATTGGCTACCGTCGTCACGCGTGCCCACCTATAACCCTTAAAGCGGCCGCCGTACAGCTACGGCGATTCACGCAGGGGAACCAACCTGCCGGCTGGGTCGGCAAGTAGTTAAATTATAACAAAAATAATATTCCAAATAATAAAATATTTTAAATAATTTTGCCATGGTGAAGGATATATTATTACCAAAAAAAAAAAAAAGTACGTGGTTCTTTTATAGAAGTGAACAGCCACTAAAATCTCATAGAAGCATTAACATGGTGATGTCATTTTTAAGTAATTTTCATTCTTTTTTATTTATTTTTTTTTTGTTCACATTTCAATAAAAAAATCTCTGGGGATCCTTCCATGAAGGCAGGGTCAGAACAAGGGGTGGGCGAGAGTGGAACCTGCCCTGGGCGCAATGGTTTACTGTCGGGATGAGGGGCGCCTTCCTTCTGTTACAAGGCTGACTTAGTGGTGACTTCTGGGCATAGGAATATGCGGGGTTAAGGCATCTAGCTGCAGCCATAACCCCACTATTTAACACCAAAGTAATGACAGTGCTTCTAATCTGTGCCCACCAGTGCTGCCAATCGGTGCCCACCAGTGCTGCCAATCGGTTCCCACCAGTGCTTCTAATCTGTGCCCACCAGTGCTTTTAATCTGTGCCCACCAGTGTTGCCAATAAGTGCTCTACCAGTGCTCCTAATCTGTGCCCACGAGTGCTTCTAATCTGTGCCCACCATTGCTGCCAATTAGTGCCCACCAGTGTTGCCAATAAGTTCTCTACCAGTTCTCCTAATCTGTGCCCACCAGTGCTGCCAGTAAGTGCCCACTAGTGCTGCCAATTAGTGCTGCCCATCAGTGCCTCATCATCAGTGTCACCTACCAGTGCCAATCAGTGCCACCTATCTGTACAGTTTTACCAGTGCCTCCCCATTAGTACCCACCAGTGCCGCCGCATCAATGCCCATCAGTGCAGCCTCATCCATGCCCATCAAGTCTGCCTCATCAGCGTACATCAATGAAGGAAAAGAATTACCAGTTTGCACAATTTTTACACAAGCTGAAAAATGTTTTTATTTTTTTTTTTCAATATTCATTTATTTAGCAAAAAATGAAACCCAGCGGTGATTAAATACCACCAACAAAAGCTCTATTTATGTTAAAAAATTTCAAAAAATTTTATATGGGCACAGTGTCACATGACTGCGCAATTGTCATTTACAGTGTGACAGCGCTGAAAGCTGAACATTGGCCTAGGCAGGAAGGGGGTAAAAGTGCTCGGTAGGCAAGTGGTTAAATTATAATATGACTTTTGTATTAATCGTGTGTGTGTATATATATATATATATATATATATATATATATATATATATATATATATATATACATATATATCTATATATAATATAGTTTTTTTTTAAATATTTGCTCCATTATAAATGTGGAGTTACCGCCCCGCATTAAAGCTTCACTCAAATTTACATAATCCAAACGCTTACAAATGGTAATCTCCGTATTGTCAAATCAAGTTAATTATGGTGTCAGGATTAGGGGATAGGGGAGTTCTGCAGCCTTCCCAAAAGGGGTCCAAATACAAAAACTCAACAGCCGAGTGTCAATGAAAAAAAAAAAAACCAAAGAACCCAACCACAAGCAAAATCAACAGCAACCCCGAGCAATGTGTATAATCGTAGAGGGGGGTTTATATTTAATTTCTTCCATTTTTCTATTTTTTTTCAGACAAACCTTTTGCGGCAATGTTACAATGTAATTGAACAAGTGCAACTACAAAAAAGAAAAAGGACAGGATGGGGGTTTTAAAGGTTAACATGTCACAAAATGAGGCGACGTATTGAGTGCCTATCGGCAAACTCTGCATTGGCCGTGTTATCTGAGACATAGAATATAACTACATATGGTGTAACGTTGTATCCAATATACAAAGGATCCTGATTCGGCAAAAAGCCTCAGTTCCTCTGGAAATCAACTATTCTCTCCCAGCAGTATTGCGGCATTTTTATTGGTGAAATAGCTCACTGGGTCTGTACACTTAGAACTTAGCGGAGCAGAGCAGCAATTTTGCACAGCCCTTGGAAGTGTTGGTCCTAGGTCTACCAACGCAGAGCTGGGCAAACCACCTGTTGTAGCCTCTGTGTGCCTAGTAGGACTCCAATCACGGTTGGGTACTAAGGCTAAGCTTTTGACTTTGGAAGGCACGAGGCGATTGGCCTAGGGTGGCGGGATGTATAAATTTGGCTGCTCTATCGTTAAGCAGGAGTCATGTAAAGGTGTGGGCCATGCGGCCTGATTCATTGACTCTGTCAAATGCTTATACTGTATGTGCCACCAGGGCTATAGATATTTTTTTTTTTTTGGGGGGGGAGTGTTCAGCCTTAAGGACCTAGAGCAGTGATGGTGAACCTTGGCACCCCCAGATGTTTTGGAACTACATTTCCCATGTTGCTCATGCACTCTGCAGTGTAAGTGAGCATCGTGGGAAATGTAGTTCCAAAAATCTGTGGTGACAAGGTTCGCCATCACTGACCTAGAGGAACCAAATTGGTATTGTGTGTAGTGTGCCGCAGCAAATTTGTGCGAGGGAGGGACTTAAAACAGCAGCCCTCCTCATTCTGACTTGACAAGGCAGTGGGGCAGCTTCAGTTTCAGATGCCCGGCACACCTATCAGTACTAACTGTTGCGCTGTCCCAAGGATGTTCTGCTGGAGGTTTGCACCCCCCTATCCCCCTCCTTAACTATGCCCTGTGGGCTTGTTGGAAGGCAACATGGTCTAATGTCATATTTCTGGAGTCTCTACATATCTGTTTCCTATTCCCAAAGATCAGCCATGCTGATACTTGCAGTTCCATGGCTCTAAAGGGTAAAGGTTTGAGTTTCTTTCTGGTTGATACAACCAAGCATTTACTTTCCTGGGGGCGGTCTGGAATGTTGTTTCTCAGCTCTTGGCTCCTGACCACCTGTTGCTATAACGCAAACTTGAAAGGGACCATAGCTGACAAGATGTTTGAATGTCCTGCCACAGAGGATCAAAGGCATTGAAGATTTACTTAGGATACAGAGACATGATACATGGACAATGCTGCCCCTAGAGGCTAATACAGCAATATTATCTGTTGAGAAGTACTGCCCCGTAAATACTGATTCGTCAAAAGTCTAGATGGGATGGCACTGGGGTTGGGTTTGGATGGTGTATGATTGAGGTATAAAAGACTGAACGGGTGAGAAAACTACCTCTTTGCCTCTACCCTTTTCGCTGTTGGTTCAAGCTGGGTGGCTGCCTGAGCCACATGGCTATCTCTCTTTACCATATGAGCCGAGCCCGATGATACAAAGCCTCACGGAGAGCCTTGTGATAAGTATCTTTGATATTCTTGTATTATGTGTTCTATTGGTATAAGTTTGTAATATCTTTCTTTAGTATTTTTTATGTTAATGCTTTCCTAACTTTGTTTTATTAAGCAGCGTGCTTGATTTCATAGCTAACCTTGTATTATTGTGATATCAACAGTAACATGTGATCAGAGTTTTAATAGACAAGCTAACTAGGGGATTAGAAAAGTTAATACATAGGTGCAATAAGAGGGAATCTGTAACCACCCTCGAATAATAGTTATTTGCACCAATTACTTCAGGGCTCCTAACCTTTACTCAACACCTATCACATTATCTCTCTTGTTCAAGCCTTTTCAGGTGCCACAGGGATCAGACATTTCATAAATCCTTTTGGGAGCCTGTAGAAGCTGTTTCAAATGCTTAAAGTGTATGTCCAGTCAAAACTTTTTTTCTATGTTTTGGATGAAGTAGAGAAGAGTCAGAACCAGTGGCGCCTGGCCACTAATCCACATGTAGGGTGCCGGACACATGGATTTCAATGTTTTTTTTTTTTTTTTGTTTTTTTTAAACACATGATTTTGGCTTCAAAATTTTGGCCCACCCAGTTGTGTGACAATAGCGAATTAATATTCGCTATTGTCTTCCTGCTTCTCCTCCTGGCCAATCAAGAAGCGGGTTGATTGGCCGGGAGGAGAAGCGACTGTGTTGACTGGGAGCAGAAGCAAGGAGGAAGCGCAGAGGAGACGCAGGGGGAAGCTGCCAGCGAACCTGGATGGGGTAAGTGCGGGGCTAGTGGGCGAAAAAGCGAGCGACGGGGGAGGGGTGGGGGTTTGTTGGCCGATCGACCGAGCGACGGGGGGTTTGAACGGCTTAACGAGGGGGGCCGCGTGATGGCTTGTTTTCTGCCTTCCCCAAAAAATGGAGCACTAGCTGCCACTAGTCAGAACCCCAGCCAACTTTTTTTCTTCTATCCAGGGCTCCTCTAGAGAGATTTACCCTCAATTCGTGTCCTGTTTTTATTGCCTGCCCATGTGAAAGAGTCCTAACAGAGCCCTGCATGGCAGATAAAACCCAAGAGCACTTCTAATCCATCCTTGCTTTGTCCAAAACTAGAAAGAAAAAGGTACATACGGTTCCGTGTGGGCATCACCCATTATAGTCTCTGCCTAGGAGGAACCGCCGAGGAGGAGACGCAGGGGGAAGCTGCCGAAGCTGGCAGCGAACCTGGATGGGGTAAGTGCGGGGCTGGTGGGCGGACAAGCGAGCGACAGGGGGGGGTGGGGGTTTGTTCGCCAAACGTCAGGGCCCGCGTGGTGGTTTGTCTTCCCCAAAAAATGGAGCACCAGCCGCCACTAGTCAAAACCCCAGCCAACTTTTTTTTTCTGCTATCCAGGGCTCCTCTAGAGAGATTTACACTCAATTCGTGTCCTGTTTTTACTGCCCCCCAGCTGCCCATGTGAAAGAGTCCTAACAGAGCCCTGGATAGCAGATAAAACCCAAGAGCACTTCTAATCCATCCTTGCTTTGTCCAAAACTAGAAAGAAAAAGGTACATACGGTTCCGTGTGGGCATCACCCATTATAGTCTCCGCCTATTACAGCCACACCCTCCTGAGAATAAAGCCCCGGTGCTTGGTAATCTTTCTTTCTAGGATCGTTCCCCAGGTTATATTGAAATGAATTTGGGGGTGCCGCTACCTTGGCATTCGCTGCGTCTCGTTCTTCGCAGGACCTCTGGGCTCGCCACGCTTGGCTAGCTCATGTTTGAGAGCAGCCGAGTGTAGTATAACTTGTCATAAATTACTGGCACACCGTGGTGAAACAAAGGACAGATACAAGAAATAGATTTTCAGAAGGAATCCTGTTGTGCCTCCCATCTCTCCTTCAGCCTTGCCTGCTGACAGCGCCGAGTCCGCCGGGAGCCTGAAAACATGATGCACGTTTCCCGGCGCGGCAATATTTTCCAAGACTGAATGAGGCCAGGACATCTCTGACACTAATGCACCAGGAAATACAATTTGTACAGGCTGAGCGCTATTATGTACCTAAAATTTTTTTTTCTAATGTTACCTCAATGAGACGAATGCCTTCTCTAACGATATTTAAGTTGCCACCAGTCGCAGGATATGATTACCGTTCCCTTAAAATGTTTCTGCAGGCTGGCCTTCACCAATGGTGCCATTAAATCTCTTGTTTCCTGTGGGCTGGGTACAATTGTTACCATCTTTTGTTATTATGTAGTCTTTTTTTTTTTTTTTTAATAGCAACCTGGTTTGGCCGCATCTTGAGTATCCCGTCCACTTCTAGTCTTCAGTCCTCAGAAAGGATGTGCTGGAACTGGAGAGAGTCCAGGGAAGGGCTACAAAGCTAATAAAGGGGCTGGAGGACCTCAGTTATAAGGAACAACTACAAGCAATAAAACGTATTCTCCTTCTAGAAGAGACGCCTAAAGGAGATATGATTTCAATATACATATATCTAAATGGTGATCTTACCACTTCTGGCCTTAATTGACGGGAGGGTGTCAATAGACGTCTTCCCGTGCATGGGCTGCCAGCACTCCCCCTGCAGAGCGTGCGTGGTGGGCTCTGTGATCACAAGTCAATGAGACTTCGCAGCTAGCGTGGGGGGGGGGGAGCTGATCACCGGCTTCTGACAGAGGGACATCGGTCCCGAACAGGGAGAGGCACAGCTGTTATACAGTGCCCTCCAGTGCCACCTGTCAGTGTCCACCAGTGCCATCTACAGATGCATATCCATGCCGCCTACCAGTGCCCCCTATCAATGCCCATCAGTACTGCCAGTACAGCGCCCATCAGTGCCACCTATCAGTGCCCAATCAGTACTGCCAACCAGTGCCCATCAGTGCCACCTATCAATGCCCATCAGTACTGCCAACCAGTGCCCACCAGTACCGCCTATCAATGCCCATCAGTACTGCCAACCAGTGCCCATCAGTGCTGCCTCTCAGTGTCACCTACCAGTGACCATCAATGCGGCCTATCAGTGCTGCCTATCAGTGCCACCTATCAGTGCCCTTCAGTGTCACCCAGCAGTACCCATAAGTGCCCATTAGTGCCACCTCAGTGCCACCTTGGTGCCCACCAGTGCCACCTATCAGTGCCCATCAGTACTGCCGGTCAGTGTCACCTACCAGTGCCTACCAGTGACCATCAGTGCTGCCTATCAGTGCCACCTATCAGTGCCCTTCAGTGCCACCCATCAGTACCCATAAGTGCCCATCAGTGCCACCTCTGAGTGCCACCTTATTGCCCACCAGTGCCACCTTATCAGTGCCCACCAGTGACACCTCATCAGTGCCCATCAGTGCCACCTTATCAGTGCAGCCTTATCAGTGGTCATCAGTGCAGCCTCATCAGTGCTGCCTCATCAGCTGCACGTCAATTAAGGAGAAAAATTACCGGTTTTCAAAATTTTATAACGAACTATGAAACTTTTTTTTTCGTTTTTCAGCAGTGATTAAATACCCCCTAAAGAAAGCTCTATTTGTGGCGGAAAAAAAGTGATAATTGTATTTGGGTAGAGTGTAGCACGACCGCGCAATTGTCATTTAAAGAGCGACAGCACTGAAAGCTGAAAATTGTCCTGGGCAGGAAGGGGGTGTAAGTGCCCGGTAAGCAAGAGGCTAAAGAGGTTGTAAACCTCCCTGTGTAGGTTGTACCTATAGGTAATCCTACAATAAGACTTACCTATAGGTACTGTAAATATCTCCTTAGCATGCGCCGTTTGGGAGATATTTACTGTATACTGCTCTGATAATGTCATCGGTGCATGCGCTCTGAAGGAACGGCCGCCCGTGCCATTTCTTCAGGAGTGTGTGCCGTGACCGGCAGCCCCCGCGGCTCAGGCCAGTCACACAGCCGGAGTCCGCGGCACCCGGAATGAAGACGGGCGAAGATGGATGCGGCCTGCAGCAGTGGACAACGCGGGCTTTGTTTGCAGGTTAGTGTGATATAATGTGCTAGTATGCAATGCAAACTAGCACATTATGCCTTTTTACTTTGCAGGGAAGAAGAAAGGAAGAAAAACCCATCAGGGATTACTTCCTCTTTAACATAGGAAAAGGCCTATTCAGTCTCCGGTCACTTAAAAGTGGTTCTAAAAGCAGAAGGTAATTTACCTTAATGCATCCTATGCATTAAATGTAAAAAAACCTTCTGGGACCAGCTTTCTCCAGCCCCTTAAATACTTACCTGAGCCCCATCTCGATCCACCGATGTGCATAAGAGCAGGGGGCTCTCCTGGGTGGCTCTCTCCTCATTGGCTTGCACGTCAGGGGGAGCCATTGGCTCTTGATGCTGCCAATCACAGCCAGTGAGCCAATGAGGAGGGGGCAGGGCCGAGCTACCCTCTTTGTGTGAATGGATAATGTCCATTCACAGGAGCAAGGCTCTCAAGTGCCCCCATAAAAAAAAAAAAAACAGAAAAAACTGTTATACTTACCTGCTCTGTGCAGTAGGTTTGCACAGAGCAGCCCCGATCCTCTTTTTTTTTTTTTTTGGGTCCCCCCCGCCAGCGGTTTTTGCTATTGGGGGCAATCGGCAGGGAGGAGGAGCCAGGACCGCTGGTGGGGGGGACCCAAAATGAAGAGGCTCATGGTTGCTCTGTGCAAAACTATTACACAGATCCGGTAAGTATAGGAGGTTTGTTTTTTTAACAAAAACATTTAGAATCATTTTAAGAAGACGCGTGGCCATTCAATAAATTTGGACAAGAAGCAGTTTAATCACAAACTGTGCGGGGGATTCTTTACTGTTACAGTGGTACGGATGTGGAACTCCCTTCCACAATTGGTGGTGTCAGCAGAGTGTGTCCAGAAGTTCAAAAAACTCTTATGCCGCGTACACGCGATTGGATTTTCCGACGGGAAATGTTGGACGTGAGCTTGTTGGCGGTAAGTCCGACCGTGTGTACGCTCCGTCTGACATTTGTTGGCGGACTTTCCGCCAACAGATGTTGGCTAGCAGGTTCTCAAATTTTCCGCCAACAAATGTGTGTTGTCTGACTTTCCGATCGTGTGTACACAAGTCCGTCAGACAAAAGTCCAAAGTACAAACACACATGCTCGCAATCAAGGAAGCGCTCAGTCTTGAAATACTAGCGTTCATAATGGAGATATCACGTACATCTTGTACGTCACTACGTTCGTGATTGTTGGCCAACATTTGTGTGACCGTGTGTATGCAAGGCAAGTTGGAGCCAACATCCTTTGAACAAAATTCCACGGTTTTGTTGTCAGAAAGTCCGATCGTGTGTGCGCGGCATTAGATGGGCATCTTAGTGAACACAATATACAGAGATATGGGATTTGGCAAAGACATACATACATGCACACTTAGACACCCATCCAGGTTGAATTGGATGGACTGATGTCTTTATTCAACCTTACCAACCATAAAACGTGATGGGAAATCTCACAGTGACCTGCAACCTCTTTAGAATTACCAAACACTATGTAGTAAAAGGGCCTACAGTATTGGGTTAAAACATTTTTTTTTTAAATGTAAGGGACTCTTTAGGTAGGCTCCCACATTATAAAGTGGCTGGTATATCTAAAAAAAGATTGTACAGAGATGTTAAAGTCGAATTGTTTGGTGTGGGGCCATCTTTAACTATAAAAAAACATCTCTCTTCCTTCTAAAGATCCTTCATGGATGGTTTATGGATCCTTTATGGAATCATCCATGGTATAGCTGCTTCCATAGTGTCCCTTGGGCAAGGATGGGTGAAACACATCAAGGAAAGGTGATCCTTTGCCAAGGGACACTATGGAAGTTCTAAAGACCCTATATTGAATATTGTCTCTTGCCCAAGGATCACCTTTTTCTTGATGCGCTTCACCAATCCTTTACCAAGGATCACCCAAGGTAATCCTTGGGTAAGGAACACTGTGGAAGCAGCTGTATCCACTAATGATTCAATAAAGGATGTTTAGAAAGCAGAGATATTTGGTGTGCGGCTCATATCCATCTAGGTTAGCCTTTCTCAACCTTGTTACCGCAGAGGGACCCTTGAAATATTTATTAGGTCTCAGGGAACTCTTGCTAAAATTGATTAATTGGGGGCCAGTGGGAAAAATACCTTGACCTTAGCGGTAAGGGAAGAATTGCCCCATTATAGTAGCGGTCAGAATGCCACCCTCCTAGACAGTTAAAAAAAAATCCATGGCGTCCTGCTGCTGGTTCTGCCAAGTGGTATTGGACCTGGAACTATCCAAGCACATTAGATTGAAGGTCAGTCAGCAACATCTCAAGCAACCCTTATCAACCTCTTGCGGAACCCTGGTTGAGAATGGCTGATCTATGTTTTCTAATAGCAATTGGAGAAGTAGCTTTTTGAGCCAGCACCATAGATGTCCTAGGACAGTGGTTCTCAACCCTGTCCTCAAGTACACCCAATAGGCCATGTTTGCAGGTTTCCCTTTATCTTGCACAGGTGCTTTAAATCAGAGTCAATGGCTTGGTATTTTGGACCGCTATTTTATCTAAGAGAAATTCCCAATACATGGCCTGTTGGGGGTACTCGAGGACAGGGTTGAGAACCTCTGCCCTAGGAGACTAAACACCCTAGCACCAAGGAGACTAGATTAGCCACATCTCTGGAGCAGTGTGGTATACTTAAAGGTCTGATTTACATATTTAACTGTAAGTTGTTCTAGAAACAGTGGTACGTTCCAGCATTACAGTCAATAGATGGATGTCTCTCTGCCCACTGTGCATGTGGTCAGCTCACTGTCTATGGCTAGCCAAGGCTGGATTCACACAGTGGGGTTCATGAACATGAGATATGATATGCGATAAGAGTTCTTCACTCTTCATTTTGCTTGGTACCCTCAATGCACACATATAGGGGTGCCCTGGGTTTCCGTTCGTGCAGAGTTTGTCAAACTTCAAAGCAGTTTGAATGCTGAACTGAACCCCATTGAAATCAACTGGAGCAGAATCTGTCAGTTTGAAAATGCCAATTTTCTGGGCTATTAGGCAAGGTGGCGTCAAAAAATTGCATAGGGGTGGGCAGTGCCTTGGGCACCATTTTTCTTTCTTTGTCACTTTTGCTGTAGCACATCCTACAGCAAGAATGAAAGAAAAAAAAAATTATGTGGAGGTCCCAAAACCGTTCTATGTATAATGATTGGCTCCCGCCAAACAAGGGCTGGACGGACAGAAGAAGGGATGAGCCGGCAACTCGATCCAAACCTAGGTTCAGACTAAACTTTGGCTGTTGCTTTGGCAACGTTTGGTCTGAACCTAGGTTCAGATCGAACCATTGACTCACCTCTACATACACACAATGTAATAAAAAAAAAATGCACCTGCCCTGCCTTGCCCAAAAATGTAGAAGGCTTGTTGAAGGCCCATTCAAGATGAATAGGCTACCTTAGAGCAATGCAAGTTATTGCACAAGAAGGGTGAATAGGCTATTGAATGAAGTGAAGTCTTTAGTATTCCTTATAGACATTTTTTTTTTGTTCTGTAGCCGTTTGCCGATATTTGGCTTAACTCATTTCAAAGTCCGGTGTTAACCCTTTTCCCAGTGAAACACAAAGTAATTTGCCTTTTTGAAGTTGCAGAGATAATGAGGAGGTACGCTCGGAGCGGCAATTAACTCTCGGGGACGGTGAGGAGGATTAGAGCATTTTTAATGGAAAAATCTACCCCCCTCGCCTAATGATTTCAATTACTCAGCTCTGAAATAGCCTGCAATATAAAGCGGAGTTAACTCACTTGGTGCGAACGTTACCACCCATAGGACAGATTTCATTCATTGTGTCTCAAACTCATTTCCAAGTTTGCATGAAGATCCTGGCCTGGAAATCCTTTTTCAAGGTTTTAATGGCACTTCGTGCGACTTGCTCTTAATTTCACCAATGGGGACTCGTGCGGAGTAATGGCCGACCCGTCTGTAGCTGTATTGTGAAGTTAAAGCGGCTCTAAACGGCACATTTTCTTTCTGATTGGAAAAAGTTGGATGATGGGCCATGGGCAGTAAACCCACTTTTACGCACCTTTATTATCTTTACTGTATCTGGACCCGTCAAGCAAGTTTATTCTTACTGTTTTTTTTTTTTTTTTTTTTTTTTCAGCCTTCTGAAACTGTCAAAGGCACTAACAGACTCTTCAACCATTCATGTAGTTGTTATGAACTGCCCTAGCCCCCGAGATTCTGCAAAAATGAGGAACAAGCAAGCATGTCCGAAGGGCTTCCAAGGCAAAATCCAGTGTATTAGCCTCAGCCCCCCCCCATTTCCTTGGGATTAAACCCTCACTGAATGACGTTTGGTTTTGCCAGTGTGCGACAACGCGGGATAGAAGTTTGGAGACAGGACAGGTGAAGACTTGCAGGGGTTACTACTCATAATACTGTGTCAGGGGATATAGAGCAGAAAGTATGCAATAGGTTCCGATTCCTGTCTGTAGCAATGACATTGTCAAATTCTTCAGCAAATGGTTCCATGGCATTTTCCAGGGTGGTCATCATGAATGGTGGATTATGACAATGTGTTTCAGTGTGACCACCTGTAGTCCCCTCCAAGGGAGCCTGTGACAACACAGTAGAGCAATTTGGAGATGGGCATTTACATACTGTATTTTTAGTCGCATGCACCCTCTATAAATGGTCCAAGCCCCTTATGAACAATGAGTAGGCACATTCAAAGGGTTTCCAATGATGTACTCCTTTAGTGAACAAGCATATGTAATAGGTTCCGATTCCTATTTGTAGCAATGACATTGTCAGATTCTCCAGTGAACGCTCGATGGTGTAGGATATTCTGTTACAACACATAGCACTTCTCAGGGTAGTCTTCATGATGGTGACAATGGTGGACCATGACTGTGCAATGTGTTTTTAATCAAGGCCGTCTATAGTCTTCTCCAGGGGAACATGTAACAGCGCAGTATAGCAGTTTGGAGATGGGCAGATGTAGATTTTCAGTCCCATGATGATTCAATCCTCTGATGAGCAACGAGCAAGCATTTTCGAAGGGTTTCCAAGGAGGTCCTCCTTCAATGAGAAGGATAATCCAACATTTTAGCCTCAGCCACCTATCCCCCTCAGTTCCTTGTGATTCAACATTCACTGAATGATGCATGGTTTTTCCAAAGCACTTCATATACTCCAGTGAGAGCTCCATGGTATTTTGCAGGGTAGCATTCATGATGGAGACAATGGTTGACCATGACTGCGCAATGTGTTTCATCATGTCCACCTATAGTCACCTCCAGGGGAATATGTGTGAACTCAGAATAGCAGTTTGGAGACGGGACGGGTGTAGACCTTCATGGGTTACTACCCATAATACTGTGTCAGAGTTTATGGCACTGAACCTCTGTAATAGGTTCAGGTTCTTATCTGTAGCATTGACATTGTCAGATTTTCCATTGATTACTCCATGGCATTTGCCAGGGTAGTCTTCATGATGGGAACAATGGTGAACAATGACTGTGCAATGTTTTTCATCATGGTCGTTTATAGTCTCCTCCAGGGGAACATTCAAAAATGCAGTAGAGCAGTTTGGAGACTGGGCAGATGTATATTTTCAGTCACACGAATGATCCAAGCCTCTGATGAGCAATGAGCAAGTATGTTCGAAGGGTTTCAAAAGATTTTCTCCTTCATTGAGAACACAAATCCAATATTTTAGCCTAAGCCACCCTTCCCCCGTCTATTCCTTGGGATTAAACCCTTACTAAATAATGCTTGGTTTTGCCAAAGCGCTACATATCCTCCAGTGATGGCTCCACGGTATTCGCCAGGGTAGTCTTCATGTGGGGGGAGCGGTTAGTAAAGGAATATTAATGATATCATATATATAATTAAACAAGTCAGCAATACATGGTTATACAGGTCTATAACCCCTAAAGTCATAGTCAACATAAGGTTACAAAAAGTGAATAGGCCATCTGGCCATGACTCATAAGTCATGCATCCTGTCCCATAGCCCAAAAGAACAAGGAACAGGAAAGCCAGACTAGACCACAATTATATAAAGAGTATGAATGCTTGGGCAAGCTGTTTTCTTGTGTGTTCTTACAAAATGCGGTTACAAGCTGGAATGACAGAACAAGCTAGAATATAATGCCTGATACTAAATTAAAGCTATATGACCCTCTGAGGGCAAGACAGAGTCACATTACTACAATGGTGGACCATGACTGTACAACGTGTTTCATCATGGTCGCCTATTATCTCCTCCAAGAGAGCTTGTGACATCATAGAAGAGCCGTTTGGACTGGAGACAGGACAGGTGTAGACTTTCAGAGGTTTCTGCCCATAATACTTGGTCAGGGGCTATAGAGCTGAACTTACGTAATATGTTTTCCGATTCCTGTCTGTAGCAATGACATTGTCAAATTTCCCATCAATGACTCCATGAGGTTTTCCCAGGGTTGTCTTCACGATGGTGGCAATGGTGGGCCATGACTCTACAATGCATTTCAGCATGGCCACCTGGGACATCCTCCAGGGGAGCGTGTGACAATGAAGTAGAGCAGTTTGGAGACCGAACAGGTGTAGACTTTCAGGGGTTATTACCCATAATACTGTTTCAAGAGATAAAGAACAGAACGTATGTCATAAGTTCGGATTCCTATCTGTAGCAATGCCAGATTCCCTTTTTTTTCCGAGCTCCTGTTTTATAAAGAAGAGTTCCCGCTGCTAAGTTACAATTCTGCCGATTTGCACCAAATAAAAGAGAGGAATATAATAACTCCAATTACAGCAACATCAAGAGATAATGGCTCAACTGGATACAGAGGGCTCCAGCGATGGCTGGACAATAGGGCCGCCACTGATCCTTTCCTGCAAAACTCTGCCTGGCTCTCTCCTGCCTGATGGCCGAAGAAAGACAAAAAGAAAGTCATTTCTGGTCTCTCGCTGTGAAGAACTGTACGCATCGCTGTGTCCCCCATTCCCTAATCAGAGAGAAGAATGGACTCTGCGGCTACACTTCACACATACATTGTGAACCGGCCAATTCTTCCGCTTAGTTTTCTTCCCGATGGAAGAAGGAAATTTACTCTGCCATTGTCTGGCTCACTTTTGGGGGGGGTATCGATGACACTCCTCCATCATACACCTCCCCACCTCTCTGAGGGCTTAGCAGTCGGCACGCTTGTCTTTAAACACTGTGGCCCTTGGTTTATGTAGTACTTTGTCCTATCTTTCTCAGGCTTCGTTTACACAATGGGGGGAGGGGGGGGCAGTAAAAACATACAACTGAGGCAGTTTTTTCTCCAACAGGCCCCCCTTAAACTGCAAAGGCAGCTGGTGGGGTGTACCTATACCTCGGGCGCAATGCTTCACATCGCAGCGTGACAAAATTCATCCCCACTGCTGTGCTTGGCAGGCAGCACTGCCCACCGAGCGTGGCCCATTCAGTTGAATTGGGCCACACCGCAACCATATGCAATGCATGCGTGGTAGTGTGCCTGGCATGGCCGATTTGACAAGCGATATGAAGGAGACAGATGATCGATAGCTGCGGCTTGTTTCGGCTGTGAGCAT
This sequence comes from Aquarana catesbeiana, assembly GCF_042186555.1. Lineage (NCBI taxonomy): Eukaryota > Metazoa > Chordata > Amphibia > Anura > Ranidae > Aquarana > Aquarana catesbeiana. The sequence goes on along the minus strand of NC_133333.1, from coordinate 6,833,014 downwards.
TTTCTACAGACAAGCAATGGCAAGAAGAATGCAGAGGAAAAGGAGATGTCCCAGCCTCTGCATTTCTCTTGGTGTTGCTTGTCTTGGGAAAGTGCTCACAACAGAGACAAGCTGCAGTTGTGAAGTTATGAGCACCTTCCTGAGGCTAGCAACCACGAGAGGAATGCAGAGGGAGAGGGGATGTGTCAACCCCTGCATTGAAAGCACCTTCCACAGACGAGCAATGGCAAGAGGAATGCAGAGGGAGAGGGGATGTGTCAGCTCCTGCATTGAAGGCACCTTCCACAGACAAGCAACGACAAGAGGATTGTAGAGGGAGGGGAGGCGTGTCTGCCTTTGCATTCCTCTTTTCCTTGCACCTCTCAGGAAGGTGCTTTTAATGCAAGGGCTAACATGTCCCCTTTCCCTCTGCATTCCTCTTGCCATTGCTTGGCTCGGGAAAGTGCTCACAACAGAGACAAGCAGCAGCTATGAAGTTATGAGCACCTTTCTGAGGCTAGAAGAGACAAGAGGAATGCAGAGGGAGAGGGGACGTGTCAGCCCCTGTATTGAAAGCACCTTCCACAGAAGAGCAATGGCAAGAGGAATGCAGAGTGAGAGGGGAGGTGTCCCTGCATTGAAAGCACCTTCCACAGACGAGCAATGGCAAGAGGAATGCAGAGTGAGAGGGGAGGTGTCCCTGCATTGAAAGCACCTTCCACAGACAAGCAATTTGCAAGAGGAATGTAGAGGGAGGGGGAGGGTGTCTGCCTTTTGCATTCCTCTTTTCGATGCTCGTCTCAGGAAGGTGCTTTCAATGCAAGGGCTGACACATCCTCTTTACCTCTGCATTCCTCTTGCCATTGCTTGGCTCGGGAAAGTGCTCACAACAGAGGCAAGCTGCAGCTATGAAGTTATAAGCACCTTTCTGAGACTAGCACAGCAAGAAGAATGCAGAGGGAGAGGGGATGTGTCAGCCCCTGCATTAAATGCACCTTCCACAGACAAGCAATGGCAAGAGGAATGCAGAGGGAGCAGAGGCATGTCTTCCTCTGCATTCCTCTTGCCATTGCTTGTCTCAGGAAGGTGCTCATAATTTCAAAGCGGCAGCTTATTCCAGCTGTGTGAGCACTTTCCTGAGACAAGCAATGGCAAGAGGAATGCAGAGTGAGGGGGGGGGGGGAATGTCAGCCTCTGCATCCCTCTTGCCATTGCTTGTCTCGGGAAGTGCATGCAACAGAGGCAAGCTGCAGCTATGAAGTTCTGAGCACCTTTTCTGAGACTAGCGTGGCAAGCGGAATGCAAAGGTGAACACGTCCTCCCTCCCTCTGCATTCGTCTTGCCGTTACTCGTCTGTGGACAGTGCTTTCAGCTGAGACAATGGGTTAGCCGCCATCTTCATAGATGTCGTTGGATTGGCTGTGGCGGGGGGGGGGGGAGGGGGGAAAGGGGGCAAGTCGGACCTCATATCCACAGTTAGAAAGCACTTAAAAGTATGGGACAAACCACATGTACTTTGTTCCTCAGGCAACAGATCTGTAAATCATTAATATTATCTTCTTGTGTAAGTACTTCCTGTTGGAGGGTGGCAACGGTCTCCAAACTGCGCTCCTGCGTTGTCACCTTGTCGCACTGTCTTCTGATGGAGACTACAAGGACTACGTAGTCCACCGTCATCACCATCAGGAAACCCGCCCTGAGAAGTTCCATGCAGTCATTGCTGGAGGGCATTTAGTGAAGAAGTGGCTGCAGGAGATCAGTAGCACTGAGATGTAAAAAAAAGGATTAAAAATAGGTGAAAAGGGGTGTTTATTGAGAAAAGGGTAATTCTTTGGCACCCAGAGCAAACTAAATACCATGCAGATAGGGTTAGCAAACACTTCAATCCTCACTTGTTATTGTAACAGATCTGAAGATCTGAGGTTTTGGCCTCACTAGAGAGCAGCGGTTGAGGCAGAACAATGTTCTCCTTCCTCTACACTCATTCATAGAGAAGCCGCGTACGAGGACAGAGAATAGAGTGGGAGGTCAGACCGGGTCATGCGGAACAAGTCTGTAACTAACACCTCCGATTCGCTCCATAATTGAGGTCCCTTGTATTGCAATTAGAGTCCACCGCCAGGGCGCTCACCCGATATCGGCTGGACTGGCTGGTGACAATGCATTACACCAGCTCAGTGACTCCAGGGAGGATTAATATTTGCATGACTATAGTTTGATCCAATCTGTATATTAAGACTTATTCAAATCGTCTCGGTCCTGGAGAAGATCTGGTGCTGGCTTCTGAAAGGGTTTAAAAAGGATTTTTCTTTTTTTTTTTTTCTTATTTCTTGTGAAGTTTTTAGAAAATTTTGCTTTTGTTGAAACCTCATTAACGTTTTTTTGGCTCTCATGGGGCCTCTTTAGAAAGGTTGCTCTCCTATTCATCTCTATATATATATACCGCATGGCTGTGTGCTACGTTGGAAGAAGCTGCACACACGTTGACCTGGACAAAGTATGACATCTTGGGTCCAATCGGTGATGAGTTACTGGCTGCCAGGGCTGGGTTCAGCCCTTCCTTCTCTAATCTGGCCGCTCAGCTGTCGGCTAATTGCCAGCTCCTATCTCTCCACAGTCACTCAGCTGTTGATGATATCCTGCTCGTCAGTCCTGCCTACTTAAGCCGTCCAGTCCAGAGGATCTCTGCCTTCGCCTTGTTCAAACATCACAGAAACGATCTCCTGTGATCCTGTTCAAGACTTGCTTTGCTGACATCCCTTCTGGCTCCAGATCCGGCTTTGCTGTTCCACTACATTGATCCCTGACTTCTGGTTTGGCTGACTATCCGTTCCGGTTACTGAACTTTGGCTATGTTTTGACTACGTTTGTTCTTTTTACTTTTATTATTAAGTGTGCTTTAACTGTACTTCTGTCTCGGCCTGATTTCATGGTTTCTGACACTGGCCCAGTGATCCATCATGGGGAGGGTGCAGGCAACCAAAATGCTTCATCCAGAGAGCAGCAAGAACACCCGGTATAGGGATGCCGCAACAACACCAGTTTAACGTGTGGGGGTGTATAGAATCAGCTTCAGCTCCTCCATGATCATGCCCACTAGCGCATTTTGCCCTGCCCCAGGGCTTAATCGTAACTGAAATGCATCAGTGGGCGAGGTCAAGGAGATGCTTAGGAGGAGACAGTTTCTATAAACCACCATATGCTGAGCTGCTTAAGTGAAGCATCCCTGTACCGCATGTTAGGTCCAATACTGGTTTTCAGACGGGGCTCTGGCATTGCTTTGTCCAGAAATTGGGGAGCATTTGACCTTTTTTTCCTAGGTGCAGTGGTAAGAAATGAATGGGCAATATTGTCACATAAGAATGGCGGTTCAGGGGTGCCAGAGAAAGTCACCATGGGGGCAACACATTACATTTTTAGTATTGCACCTTGCTGAGCCTTTTGGTTGGGACTGGAGGAATTTTTATACCGGCCAGAAGGGCCAACCCTATTGTCTTGCACTTTGGCACCCCCAAAGCACTTGCTGTATTTATTGGCGTATAACACGCGCTTTTTCACCCTGAAAATCGGGTGCAAATAGCGTGTGTGTGTGTTATACGCCAATACTTCAATTTTAGATGCCTCGGGGGGACAGGGAGGTGGCGGAACAAGTGCCGTCAGATTACATACAGTGAGAATCTCCTGTTTACTTGGTGGCCTCTGTAATAGGAAGTCCCATCTCCTGGGCCGCCATTGGACCACTGTTCTGTCTATCATAGGAGATTCTCACTGTATGTAATCTGTCAGCGCTCGTCCCACCCCCCTCCCTGTCCCCTCTGGGCTGCAGGTGGGCATTGATCAGGCTGCACTGATGGCAATGGTGAGGCTGCTGCATTGATGGCAGTGGTGAGGCTGCTGCATTGATGGCAGTGGTGAGGCTGCTGCATTGATGGCAGTGGTGAGGCTGCTGCATTGATGGCAGTGGTGAGGCTGCTGCATTGATGGCAGTGGTGAGGCTGCTGCATTGATGGCAGTGGTGAGGCTGCTGCATTGATGGCAATGGTGAGGCTGCTGCATTGATAGCAATGGTGAGGCTGCTGCATTGATGGCAATGGTGAAGCTGCTACATTGATGGTACTTGCGAGGCTGCATTGATGGCACCTTCGATCAGGCTGCATTGATGGCAATGGTGAGGCTGCTGCATTGATGGCACTTGTGAGGCTGCATTGATGTGGACTGATGAGGCTGCATTGATGGCACTTGTGAGGCTACAGATGGGCATTGATCAGGCTGCATTTGGGCACTGACCCTTATTTTGCTTCAAAGTTCCTTATTTAAAATTTAAGATTGTTTCCTGAAACTTCCCTCTTAAAATGAATGTGCGTGTTATACGCCGATAAATACGAATTTATTTTTTCACAGCACTGTGCATTTTAACTCCCTCCCGATTGTAGGGTGTAGGTCCTCGCCCTGAAAGTGTTGAGGGGGGAGGGCGTGCGACCTTATGGTTAGGTTCTCCCCTTTCCATGGGGTCTCCCTTCAGGGGGAGCTCCACCTAGTACTTGGGTGGACCTTGGCTCAGAAGGTCCCCTGAAGAACGGGGTCTGCCTGGTTTCGGGTGGGTGGATGTGGTTGCAACGCGGTTAAGAGGAACTTCAGTGTGAAATCTGGCTTTAATCAGGTGTGTAGGAGGTTGCCATATCCCCTTCCAACCTCCTGCTAATCACGGGCAGGCCACTGCTGACAATGTGATCCGTTACAGATCGTGAATCTGCAGCTAGGTCCATGTAAAAGAGACCTTAAAGTGAAACGTGGGCCAATAAGACTTCCTGTCCCAGCAAAACCGGCCTTAGAATTCGTACTTATGGCAACCTATGGCCATCTGGGTGAATTGCCATGTGTTCAACGCCATTAAAAAGGGGATCATTTTACTTTTTGTTAGGCAGGTTTAAAAGATGAGCAAAAAGGACAACCTAGACCTCTATCTCGGAGTCATTAGCCCCTCCGGCCTTTGGCTGTGGGCGATTCCCCTCTGTAGGCACAGTCATGGGGAAGTTAGATAAATTACATTTAAACAGCACAATAGTTGTACTGTGCGCCTGGCAGGGAGATAGCAGGAGCCAGAGATAAAAGCGATAGCAAGCGGAGAGGGCGATATAAAAAAAATATATAAATAAAATGAGGCGAGCGTAGATAGTGCCGGGGAAAGCTAAAGACTCTGGGTCTGGATGCAAAATCAGATACATAATCTGCGGATGAGAGAAAGAAGCTTCTTAGAGATGTGGCTCCCTCCTCCTCCCCATGGCAGTGGCATTAAAAGCAACAAACATTTCAGAATGTACACACCGCTGTGTGAGCTATATGCAATCATTGACGCAGTTTAGATGTTATCTCTGGTCTACGGCGTGCTGCCTGCTGTGTGAGGCGACACCTGGTCATGTGGCCTGTTGTGCCTTGTTGTAGCCTGCCAGGGTTGGTCTTCTCTTGCCCTGATATAGAAGTGTCTGCACTTCCAATGGCTCCTCTTGCCCTGTTATAGAAGTGTCTGAACATCCAGTGGCTCCTCTTGTCCTGGTATAGAAGTGTCCACACATTCAGTGGCTTCTCTTGCCCTGGTATAGAAGTGTTTGCACTTCCAATGGCTCCTCTTGCCCTGGTATAGAAGTGTTTGCACTTCCAATGGCTCCTCTTGCCCTGATATAGAAGTGTCTGAACTTCTGACGGCTCCTCTTGCCCTGATATAGAAGTGTCCATACATCCGATGGCTTCTCTTGCCCTGGTATAGAAGTGTCCACACATTCAGTGGCTTCTCTTGCCCTGGTATAGAAGTGTTTGCACTTCCAATGGCTCCTCTTGCCCTGGTATAGAAGTGTCTGCACTTCCAATGGCTCCTCTTGCCCTGGTATAGAAGTGTCTGCACTTCCAATGGCTCCTCTTGCCCTGATATAGAAGTGTCTGAACATCCAGTGGCTCTTCTTGTCCTGGTATAGAAGTGTCCACACATTCAGTGGCTCCTCTTGCCCTGGTATAGAAGTGTCTGCACTTCCAATGGCTCCTCTTGCCCTGATATAGAAGTGTCTGCACTTCCAATGGCTCCTCTTGCCCTGTTAAAGAAGCGTCCACACTTCCAGTAGCTTCACTTGGCCTGGCATACAAGTGTCTGCTCTTCCAATGGCTTCTTTAGCCCTAGTATAGAAGTGTCCACACTTCTGATGGCTTCTCTTGCCCTGGTATAGAAGTGTCCATGCTTCTGATGTCTTCTCTTGCCCTGGTATAGAAGTGTCCACACTTCTGATGGCTTCTCTTGCCCTGGTATAGAAGTTTCCACACTTCTGATGGCTTCTCTTGCCCTGGTATAGAAGTGTCCACACTTCTGATGGCTTCTCTTGCCCTGGTATAGAAGTGTCCACACTTCTGATGGCTTCTCTTGCCCTGGTATAGAAGTTTCCACACTTCTGATGGCTTCTCTTGCCCTGGTATAGAAGTGTCCACACTTCTGATGTCTTCTCTTGCCCTGGTATAGAAGTGTCCATGCTTCTGATGTCTTCTCTTGCCCTGGTATAGAAGTGTCCACACTTCTGATGGCTTCTCTTGCCCTGGTATAGAAGTGTTGGTGCTTCTAATGGCTTCTCTTTCCCTGGAAAAGTGTCCTCACTTCTGATCTTCATCTGATGACTTCTCTTGTTCTGATATAGAAGTGTCTGCACTTCCAGTGGCTTTCCATGCTCTGGTATTGAAGAGAACGGAAATTGCCAAAAGAATGTTAAAATTTACGGATTCTGTTTTCATGACATCATTGAGTTCCTGACTTTAAAATTACTGTATCTATCTTTACATAGATATAAAATATATATATATATATATATATAATGCCTATGAGAGAGATAAAGCCCCTTTGTCAGTGTCTATCCCTTTTCATGTATGTGTCAGCTTCCATTTCACCGATCACATCCTCACATGACTGCGTTTCGCAGCAATACATCTATTAAAAGACGCAAACCCTGAACGTCATGGAATCTTCCTGGGAGAGGATTATCACATATGGTCAGGAATGCCTCGTCTCCGATGTTTTCTCTAAGAGCATTATTACAGCTGTCGCCACATTGTGGCCACCAAGCGCCACGTGACCCCCCCCCCCCCCCGATAATACGCGGCCACATGAAATACGGCGGGGTAGGGAAGGGGGGGAGCGCCGGACATATCTCCTCCATGCTTGGCGAAGCAATTTCTGTTGCCGGAGGAAAATGGATCTTCCCGCTATATCTCATCTTATGAATGAAATTAAAGAGATTAGTTTAATGGGACTCTAAGTGGCTTTTCTACACCCTATCAGAGGCCGATGAATTAAACACGAGAGGCCTCTGGTGCTGAATTATCTTTACATCCCCCCCTCCCGTCCAGACTCTGCATTTAATCTCCAAACTGTTATTTCCTTCCTGTCCATTCCCCCGTATGTGCTTCCTATTGTATGGAGGGTCTTATAGAAGACAATATTTCCTATTGCACCCCTTATATCTGGAATAGGAATCTCCATAGCTGTCAGCAGTCAGGAACCAGAGCAGATAATGCTCAGTACAAGGATTAGAAGGTTACTTTAAAGCGGTATTAAAAGCGAAAACCAAAAACGTCATATATTGCAGCTTACCAATCATTCGATGTGGCGGCTGCGTTCGTTTTTTTTTTTTGTTGGCTTTTATCCCCTCCAGGTTTTCTCCTGGTGATCTGGCCAGTAACACCCAGTGGTGGCTGGTGCTCCATCAGTTTGGGAGGGGGGGGGGGGGGGCAAACAAACCTGAGACATTTCCGGCTTCCCCCCCCTCCATGTCCCGGCGGTCGCTGCTTCTCCTCACAGCCAATCAGGTCTTAGGACTCCCGGCCAATCAGGTCTCAGAATCCGCCTACTGATTGGCTGTGAGGAGAAACGGGAAGACAATAGCGCATAAAAATTATTTATTGTCAAGCTGAGCCCACTCTGGGTGGGCTCAGGGCTCAGTGCTCTGCGCCCCCAGACCACCCTTTTTTTGAAGCCAATCAGAGCCTCAGGCTTTAATCATGTGCTTAAAAAAAAAAAAAAAAAAACATTAAAATCCATGCGTCCGGCGCCCCCCCATCAATCCCTCCTCCTAGCATGAATACCTTCCAGTCATCCCTAGTAGCACACAACCCTCCCCCCCCCCAAAATTTCCCCTCCTAGCACAATTCCCCTACCCCTCTACCATATCACCTCTTCCCCCCCTTCCCTTACTGCAAATCCTTTTCCCCTTCTATCCCTCAAATTTCCCCTCCGAGTACACAATCCCCCCCTCTCTCAGCACAAATACTCCCAATCCCCCCCTCCCAGCACAAATCCTCTTCCCCCATCCTCCCTCCCAACACAAATCCTCTTCCCCTATCCTCCCTCCCAACACAAATCCTCTTCCCCCCATCCTCCCTCCCAACACAAATCCTCTTCCCCTATCCTCCCTCCCAACACAAATCCTCTTCCCCCATCCTCCCTCCCAACACAAATCCTCTTCCTCCATCCTCCCTCCCAACACAAATCCTCTTCCCCCCATCCTCCCTCCCAACACAAACCCTCTTCCCCCATCCTCCCTCCCAACACAAATCCTCTTCCCCCATCCTCCCTCCCAACACAAATCCTCTTCCCCTATCCTCCCTCCCAACACAAATCCTCTTCCCCCATCCTCCCTCCCAGCACAAATCCTCTTCCCCCATCCTCCCTCCCAACACAAATCCTCTTCCCCTATCCTCCCTCCCAACACAAATCCTCTTCCCCCATCCTCCCTCCCAGCACAAATCCTCTTCCCCTATCCTCCCTCCCAACACAAATCCTCTTCCCCCATCCTCCCTCCCAACACAAATCCTCTTCCTCCATCCTCCCTCCCAACACAAATCCTCTTCCCCCCATCCTCCCTCCCAACACAAACCCTCTTCCCCCATCCTCCCTCCCAGCACAAATCCTCTTCCCCCATCCTCCCTCCCAGCACAAATCCTCTTCCCCCATCCTCCCTCCCAGCACAAATCCTCTTCCCCTATCCTCCCTCCAAACACAAACCCTCTTCCCCCATCCTCCCTCCCAACACAAATCCTCTTCCCCCATCCTCCCTCCCAACACAAATCCTCTTCCCCCATCCTCCCTCCCAACACAAATCCTCTTCCCCTATCCTCCCTCCAAACACAAACCCTCTTCCCCCATCCTCCCTCCCAACACAAATCCTCTTCCCCCATCCTCCCTCCCAACACAAATCCTCTTCCCCCATCCTCCCTCCCAACACAAATCCTCTTCCCCTATCCTCCCTCCCAACACAAATCCTCTTCCCCCATCCTCCCTCCCAACACAAATCCTCTTCCCCTATCCTCCCTCCCAACACAAATCCTCTTCCCCTATCCTCCCTCCCAACACAAATCCTCTTCCCCCATCCTCCCTCCCAGCACAAATCCTCTTCCCCTATCCTCCCTCCCAACACAAATCCTCTTCCTCCATCCTCCCTCCCAGCACAAATCCTCTTCCCCTATCCTCCCTCCCAACACAAATCCTCTTCCCCTATCCTCCCTCCCAACACAAATCCTCTTCCCCCATCCTCCCTCCTAGCACAAACCCTCTTCCCCCCCATCCTCCCTCCCAGCACAATCCTCTTCCCCCCATCCTCCCTCCCAGCACAAATCCTCTTCCCCCATCCTCCCTCCCAACACAAATCCTCTTCCCCCATCCTCCCTCCCAACACAACTCCTCTTCCCCCATCCTCCCTTCCAACACAAATCCTCTTCCCCTATCCTCCCTCCCAACACAAATCCTCTTCCCCCCATCCTCCCTCCCAACACAAATCCTCTTCCCCCATCCTCCCTCCCAATACAAATCCTCTTCCCCCCCATCCTCCCTCCCAACACAAATCCTCTTCCCCCATCCTCCCTTCCAGCACAAATCCTCTTCCCCTATCCTCCCTCCCAACACAAATCCTCTTCCTCCATCCTCCCTCCCAGCACAAATCCTCTTCCCCCCCATCCTCCCTCCCAGCACAATCCTCTTCCCCCCATCCTCCCTCCCAACACAAATCCTCTTCCCCCCATCCTCCCTCCCAACACAAATCCTCTTCCCCTATCCTCCCTCCCAACACAAATCCTCTTCCCCTATCCTCCCTCCCAACACAAATCCTCTTCCCCCATCCTCCCTCCCAACACAAATCCTCTTCCCCCATCCTCCCTCCCAACACAAATCCTCTTCCCCTATCCTCCCTCCCAACACAAATCCTCTTCCCCTATCCTCCCTCCCAACACAAACCCTCTTCCCCCATCCTCCCTCCCAACACAAATCCTCTTCCCCCATCCTCCCTCCCAACACATATCCTCTTCCCCTATCCTCCCTCCCAACACAAATCCTCTTCCCCCCATCCTCCCTCCCAACACAAACCCTCTTCCCCCATCCTCCCTCCCAACACTTCCATATGCTCAGTGAAGTGACTGGCCTCAGGTGATGCACAGAGATGAAACAAATCCTCCTACGTAAGTTGTACCTCTTTTTCTGCCTCAATCTTTTTTCTACATCTGTTCAAAGTTTTGAATTTATAAAGCTTGTCTGAACTTTCAGAAAAAAGGGGTGGAGAGCTAAAGTTACGCTCTGCAGAGCTCAGTGTCGGAGAGCTCTGAAAACTGATTGGAAGGAAGGGACACCCCCCCCCCCCCCTCAGCTCACAGGAAAAGAGCTGAGACTGTCAAGCTGATGGAGGCCCCTCCCTGTCACCATTTTTCTTTTGGTGTCAGGGAAACTTGTCCGAAGTGACTCATGCTGATAGCAGAGGACGGAGGCAGCAGTCAGAAACAACACTTTGGGCTCTTAATTGAGACAAGTACACATTATAGAGCAGGAGTCTCCAAACATTCTAAACAAAAGGGCAGTTTACTGTCCTTCAGACTTTGGGAGGGCCGGACTGTGGCCATTGGGAGTAGAAAAGGTCCCAACGTCAGCGGGAAAAACAATGCCCCATCATTGCTGTCATTAGGAGGAATCGTGCCCCATCATTGCTGTCATTGGGAGGAATTGTGCCGCATCATTGGTGCCATTGGGAGGAATTGTGCCGCATCATTGGTGTCATTGGGAGGAATTGTGCCCCATCTTTGGGGTCATTGGGGGGAATTGTGCCCCATCATTGGTGTCATTGGGCCCAATTGTTGGTGTCATTGGGAGGAATCGTGCCTTATTATTGTTGTCATTGGGAGGAATTGTGCTCCATCCTTGGTGTCATTGGGAGGAATTGTGCCCCATCATTGGTGTCATTGGGAGGAATTGTGCCCCATCGCTGGTGTCATTAGGGGGAATTGTCCCCATCATTGGTGTCATTGGGAGGAATTGTGCCCCAACATTGGTGTCGTTGGGCCCAATTGTTGGTGTCATTGGGAGGAATTGTGCTCCATCATTGGTGTCATTGGGAGGAATTGTGCCCCATCATTGGTGTCATTGGGCCCAATTGTTGGTGTCATTGGGAGGAATTGTACCCCATCCTTGGTGTCATTGGGAGGAATTGTGCCCCATCATTGGTGTCATTGGGAGGAATTGTGCCCCATCATTGGTGTCATTGGGTTGAAATGTGCCCCATCATTGGTGTGATTGGGCCCAATTGTTGGTGTCATTGGGAGGAATTGTACCCCATCCTTGGTGTCATTGGGAGGAATTGTGCCTCATCATTGGTGTCATTGGGTTGAAATGTGCCCCATCATTGGTGTGATTGGGCCCAATTGTTGGTGATAGCGGGAAGAATTGTGCCCCATCATTGATGTCATTGTAAGGAATTGTGCCTCCTTCACTGGTCTCAGTGGGGAAGAATTTAGCCCCATTGTTGGTATCGGTGGATGAAATGGTGCCCCAGGGCCAGATAAAAACAAGTAAATGGCCGCATCTGGCCCCAGGGCCGCAGTTTGGAGACCACTGCTATAGAGGGATATGCTTTGTTCATGTCTGAGGTTTACAACCACTTTAAAATAACAAATATCAGTAACAAAATATATAACGATCGTTACATTTTAGCAAGTTATAGATTCATTAAATGCAGCCAGGGGATTTTTCCCATAGAATAGGTGCAGGTACGACAAATGCCTGAAATCTCACTTTTTTTGGTGAAGCCACCCTCAGAATTTATTGTCGCTTTTTATTGCTTTTTCCCATTAATGAACGTCATAAAACACTCGTCCCTAATAATGAAATAATTGCTGCTCAGAACTGCTTACGTCGTCCGGGATGTGTGTAATTTTATTGTGCCATTGGCCCGTATTAGAGAACAAGACTCCTTTAGAAAGGAAGGGAGTTGTATCTTAGATGTAATATATTAGTCTTTTAATTAGTTTTCCCTTTTCTGTTGGAATAACCCCTTTGATCTCTGGCTGTGAAATTGGGATCGTTAATTTTATAAAATACATAGAACAAGTAACAAGTCTTCTCTTCCTCAATGTGAACACAATCAGCACATTTTCAAGTAAAAAAAAGAAGATATCTTTGTTTCTGGATGTATCCACTTTATATATAGTATTGTGCTTTTTTAAAAGAAGAAGCCCCGTCAATTTGTAATTCTCCTCCTGTCTTTTCCTAGATGGTCCGGCTGATGAGATAGCATGGTGGATAGTGCGCCCCTTTCCCTCCACCACTGTTTGACCACATTGCAAATATGTCATTCGTTTTGACTGACTGCATCTGTCTCAGAACCAGGCAGTAGCCTATGACAAGTGGACATGCAGGGGGTGGGGGGCGTGTCAACCAGACTACCAGGCTGATGCTGTGGAGGCCCAGCTCCCCTGCTGCAGCAGATTGGCGCCACGGCATCCTTCCCATGTGGCCCCATCAGGCGGGCCACGTACCTAAGATGAGACTAAAGTAGTGGGGAGGCCTCCCTTGCACCTCGGGTCCTTGAACCCTCTTGAGATGGAGAATGAGACTTGGTGGACACTGAGTGGCACGGGTGCCAGGGGTGCGGAGCACTGTGCAAGCCTTAGTCCGAGATCCGAGCCGAGGTCAAGTCCAGTTTGGCAACGAAGTATAAAAGGGTTAATCAGAAGAAGAATGGTCGAGATCCAAGCCCGGGTCGGTTCCAATCTGGCAAAGAAGGGGCTAAGAAGTAGAATGGTCAAGGTACAAATCCAAGGTTAATGGCAGGCCGCAATCAAGAGTAGTCAAATAGGTTTCCAGGTCACAACAAGTTCAGACAGATCACACACTAGCACGGGAACAAGGGGGTCTGAAGATAATCCAGCAATTTGGCATTGGTCTGGGCTGGGCTTATATCGGGAAGTTTGAGGTCACTTCCTCTGCGCCTCCTGGGCATTTTCCCGCCTTTTTCAGTCAGGTTGATGTCACTTCCTGTGCACCTCCTGGGCATTTTTCCTGCCTTTTTCCATCAGGTTGAGGTGAGTTCCTGTGTGACACCTGGGCATTTTCCCGCATTTTTCAATCAGGTTGATGTCACTTCCTGTGCACCTCCTGGGCATTTTTCCTGCCTTTTTCCTTCGAGTTGAGATCACTTCCTGTGTGCCTCCTGGGCATTTTCCAGCCTTTTTCAATCAGGTTGATGTCACTTCCTATGCAGCTCCTGGGCATTTTTCCTGCCTTTTTCCATCAGGTTGAGGTCACTTCCTGTGTGCCTCCTGGGCATTTTCCAGCCTTTTTCAATCAGGTTGATGTCACTTCCTGTGCACCTCCTTGGCATTTTTCTCGCCTTTTTCCATCAGGTTGAGGTCACTTCCTGTGTGCCTCCTGGGCATTTTCCAGCCTTTTTCCATCAGGTCTTCTGCGCAGGTGCGGGTTGGCGCACTGAGGCGTCTTTGGCGCATGCTCAGTTGGCACGGATTTCCTTTTTGTGGCAATGCGCCATTGGTGCATGCATAGTAAGCCCCGGACTCTTACAGGCCCCCAGAAATATGGATCTTAGCTTGTAAAAGGCTCAACTGGATCCACCACCCAGGATCTGGCTTCAGTGATTTCTAGAGTGTGCATATATTTTGCCTTCTCAGGTTCCTCCTATTCCTCCTCATTTATACAGTGTGCTAAAAAAAAAGAAGACATGGAAGTGGAATCTGGATAACATTGTAATGATTTCCTCAAAGATATCATCCAATTGAATGATCAGTGGAAGCCAACAAACGTTGAAGGTCTTTAAGTGCACCAGTGAAGAAAATAAATACCACGATGCAATGTAACATTTTTAATATCCAAATCTTTTATTTTTTTCCCCAATAAAGTATTCAAATTCTGGGGGCCATGCCATACACCACTGTGCCTTTTACCTCCATGTATGAAGCTACCTTTTGGTTTTGTCCCCTTGGTCTGTCAGGAAATCTCTCCTATCAGGAATTTGCCAGGAGCACCCTGTTTTGTCCAACTTCCAGGAATTCAAAATACAATTTCCTGGCCCTATAAGAAGCCATTTTGGAGGTAGGTCGGGTGGTCAAAAAGTACAAGGTGATGCGGGGTTTCCATACCTTGTGTTTTTGGTGTCTTGTTTCTTGTCCACCTTTTGTGGGAGTTTTTCATGACCTGTAATACTACTGCTTCAAGACCAGGCCTTTTCTGGCACTTTTTGTGTACATATGACAATCAATATTTTTTGCTTGAAAATTACTTGGAACCGCCAAACATTATATATATTTTCTTTTCGTTAGAGGCCGTAGAGAATAAATTGGTGGGCTTTGCAATTTTTGGTCACATAGTATTTGCATAGCGGTTTTCGTTTTTTCAAAAGCAATTTTTGGGGAAAAATATACACAATTTTAATTCAAAAAAAACACAATACAGAACCCAATTTTTCAGGAAAATATAAAAGATGTTATGTCGAGTAAATATATACCAAACATGCTGCTTGCAGTTAGCCCCTAGGATAGCTTTTACAAGAGAGCCTACCGCCGGTTCTAAAAAAGATACCAAACTTCAGGCAGCAGGGATAACCACTTGAAGTCCGGCAATGTATGGGTATGCCGCTGGTCGGCAAGTAGATACCACCATTGTGGAGGTTCTCTCTCTTTTTTTTTTTTTTTTTTTTTACTTCCGGAATCCCCAATCGAATTTCCTGGCCCTATAAGGAGCTTGTTTGGAGGTAGGCTGGATGGCCAAAAAATATGAGGTGATGTGGGGTTTTCATTGCCCTATAAGGACTCGGAGCCTGTTTGGGGGCTTCCTCATAGGCCAGGTGGCCCTGAAAAAAACAAGGTGATTTGAGGTTGTCTATATTTTTTACCAGTTTGTTTCCAGTGTCTAACTTTCATCCTCTTCTTTACCTTTTGTGGGACCTTTTCATGACCCATAAAACTTCATTAATGCCATTGTTGGGGTTTTCCTTCTTTGTCTAACTTTCAGGAATTCCTAATCCAATTTCCTGGCCATATAAGGAGCCTGTTTAGAGGTAGGCTGGGTGGCCAAAAAATACGAGGTATACAGTACAACGAGAGGTTTTCCATATTCTTGTGTTTCTGTTATCTAGTTTTTCATCCACCTTATGTGGGTCCTTTTAATGACCAGTAACACTTTGTTAATACCATTGTGGGGGATTCTCTCTTTTGTCCAAATTCCAGAAATCCCAATCCAATTTCCTGGCCCTATGGGGCTCTCCCCATAGAAAAACAAGGAGATTTGAGGTTGTTCATATTTTGTTTCCAGTGTCTAACTTTCACCTCCTTCTTTACTGGCCTGTAAAACTTAATTAATACCATTGTGGGAATTCCTTCTTTTGTGCAACTTCCACAAATTCCCAATCCAATTTTCTGGCCCTATAAGGTGCATGTCTGGAGGTAGGCCGGGTGGCCAAAAAATACAAGGTGATGCGGGTTTTTCCATATCTTGTCTTTCTGGTTTCTAGTTTCTCATCCACCTTTTGTGGGACCTTTGGGACCAGTGACCCTTCATGTCCAACTTCCAAGAATTCACAAGCCCATTTCCTTGTTTTTTAAGTAGCCTGTTGTGAGCTCCCCCATAGATCATGTAGCCTTAAAAAGCAAGGTGATTTGAGGTTGTCCATATTTTATGTTTCCAGTGTCTAACTTTCATCACCTTTTTATGGGACCTTATCATGGCCAGTAACACTTCATTAATGCCATTGTTGGGGGTTCCTTCTTTTGTTCAGCTTCCACAAATTCCCAATCCAGTTTCCTGGCCTATAAGGAGCCTGTTCGGAGGTAGGTTGGTTGGCCAAAAATGACGACGGAATGGGAGATTTTCCATACCTTGTGTTTCTGGTGTCTAGTTTCTCATCCACCTTTTGTGGGACCTTTTCATGGCCTGTAACACTTCATTAATATCATCATTGGGGGGTTCCTTCTTTTGTGCAACTTCCAGGAATTTCCAATCCATCTTCCTGGCCCTGTAAGGAACCTGTCTTGTCTAGATGGTGATCCATGCACTTTTTCCTGTACTTTTGTGAGTACACTTGTACTTGTTTTACCAATTAAAGGTCTTATGATAATGCACTAGGCTGGTGTACCATCTTCTTTTTGTTTCTGCTCATATGTGTTTGTTTTTGTCCCATAGGTGAAATTTTCCTTTGCTTCCTATCCTAGAGACACAAAAGGAAGGGACAGGAAATTTTTATGAATTGAGTTGAACACCAGTTGCCACCAGAAGAGATGTCCCCATTGGAATATTTTACCTCCGTCCATAAATTTTGGATTTCCTATCATTTTCTGTTGACGATGGTCAACAGGACAAAATAGAGAGTGAAAGTCTTCCCAGTGGGGACACAAACCTCAATAAATATCTAACAAGGGTTATAACTCCATCAAAAACCAACAGAAATAGTGTCTTTAATGAGGAACGGACCTCTTTAGTGTGTCTAGTCCTTCCTCTGCTGCCTCATCCTTATCTTTGACAGGTGCACTTGATCAGTCTATTGGAAAAGTGCATTGGTCCGGCCCTTGGCGATCTTGACTTACCGCTGAGCAATTTGCGGACATAAGACAGTGATCTTAGAGCAAAAACGCCATATGGTTTGCAGATGATCCTTAGGGCTCTGGGAAAATGGATGGCACCTGCCAAAATGCCATTCAATTAATAATCAGTTTGCTCATTAGGTTTTTTGGCAGAGTCTTCCCTCCTGACAGAATTTCTGCAGAGTGGAGCTGTTCAGCCATCAAACACCTTGAAGCGTAGATAAACTAAAATTCTGGTTTGTATTAAGAAAAAAAAAAAAAACCCTCCTGGCTAGCTAGGTTTTTTTTTTTCTTTAATTTCAAGCAAACTTTGTTATATACCTCTACCTGTTTCTGTCTTGAAGATGTTAAAGGATGAGTTCCCTTTAAATAAAAGTTTAATTTTCCTTTTTTCCTCCCTGACCTAACCTCCCCCCACGAATGCACATGTACCTCAATCCAGCAGCCGCAGTTGAGATGTTTCTACAACTTGATTGGCATCCACCTGTGGTAAATTCAGTGGATTGGACATGATTTGGAAAGGCACACACCTGTCTATATAAGGTCCCACAGATAACAGTGCATGTCAAAGCACAAACCAAGCCATGAAGTCCCATGAATGTCTGTAGACCTCAGAGACAGGATTGTACCGGCACAGATCTGGGGAAGGGTACAGAAAAGTTTCTGCAGCAATGAGCACAGTGGCCTCCACCATCCGTAAATGGAAGAAGTTTGGAACCACCAGGACTCTTCCTAGAGCGGGCCGCCCGGCCAAACTGAGCGATTGGGGGATAAGGGCCTTAGTCAGGGAGGTGACCAAGAACCTGATGGTCACTCTTTACAGAGCTCCAGCATTTCTCTGCGGAGAGAGGAGAAACTTCCAGAAGAACAACCATCTCTGCAGCACTCCACCAATCAGGCCTGTATGGTAGAATGGCCAGACAGAAGCCACTCCTTCGTAAAAGGCACAAGACAGCCTGCCTGGAGTTTGCCAAAAGGCACCTGAAGGACTCTCAGACCATGAGAAACAAAATTCTCTGGTCTGATGAAACAAAGATTAAACTCTTTGGCCTGAATGTCAAGCGTCATGTCTGGAGGAAAGCAGGCACCGCTCATCACCGGGCCAATACATCCCTACAGTGAATCATTATGGTGGCAGCATCATGCTGTGGAGATGTTTTCAGCAGCAGCAACTGGGAGACTAGTCAGGACCGAGGGTAAGATGAATGCAGCAATGTACAGAGACGTTCTTGATGAAAACCTGCTCCAGAGCGCTCCGGACCTCAGACTGGGGCGAAGGTTCATCTTCCAACAGGACAACGGTCCTAAGCACACAGCCAACATAACAAAGGAGTGACTATAGGACAACTCTGTGAATGTCCTTAAGTGGCCCAGCCAGAGCCCAGACTTGGACCCGATTAAACATCTCTGGAGAGATCTGGAAATGGCTGTGCACAGACGTTTCCCATCCAACCTGATGGAACTTGAGAGATCCTGTAAAGGAGAATGGGAGAAACTGCCCAAAAATAGGTGTGCCAAGCTTGTAGCATCATACTGAAAAAGACTTGAGGCTGTAATTGGTGCCAAAGGAGCTTCACCAAAGTATTGAGCAAAGGCTGTGATACTTGTGTACATGGGATTTTTTTTTTAGTTTTTTTCTTTTTAATAAATTTGCAAAGTTTTCAAAGAAACTTTTTTCACATTGTGATTAGGGCTTATTGTTTGTAGATTTTTTAAGCAAATAATGAATTTAATCCATTTTGGAATAAGGCTTTAACATAACAACTAACGGGAGACATATGTGAAGAGACCAAAAAAGCTGCACACCCCGAAATTAGTTTAACTAAAGTTAAACTAGTTAAACGGCTTTAACATAACAAAAGGTGGAAAAAGTGAAGCGCTGTAAATACTTTCCGGATGCACTGTAAGCGTCGGCAACTTTCTGATAAAGCCTGATTATTTTTACAGTGCTTGTGTGTCCCCCCTCCCTCTCCTGCTGCTGCCTACCACTTTTCCTGGGCTCCTCCATTCCACCACTGCAAGCAGTTGAGTGGACTGTCCACAGAAAAGGTGAATCAGCAGCAGGGATGGCCAGATCTGTGTGGCTACACTTAGAGAACTGAGACCGGACTAATAGGGGAGGACCTAAATACCCTCCCAGCAGCCAGCATCAGGTGGAAACTGATTACTGGGATCTGTTGGCTCCTGGGAGACACCTACTGGTGGACACTGGAATTACAGCCCTCCGCCCAGAGAACCACGGTGTCACCAGCAGGTGATCCAAGTCCTGACCATGTATGATATACAGATATATCTGTATATGAATCTGAAAGAAGCAGTTTGCGCATTAAGAATTAATTTACATTGGGATTACACCTCTTCAAAAATGTAATTCTTCTTTAAAAGAAAATGCAGTGCTGGAACTTTTTTGTTCCTATTTGTGTATTTTTATCCTATATTTTTAAAATATTATAAAAGGGGGGAATTTTGGGACTTTAAATGAGGTATATGGTCAAACGAGCATACACCTCCATCCCTATTAATCGTTAAGAAAACGGGGGATTTGGGACTTTGAGTGAGATGTTTGTGTGTTAGACAAAAATAAATTGCATAATAATGAGAAAGTTTATTCATATAAATACACATGGTACATGGTACATAGCAGATATGACGAGCTGATGGGCATATAATAGACAAGTGTGAAAATTCCATTATTGCACATGATACATAAAATAGAAGAAAAGGGTATAATATAAACGCATGATTGAATAAAAAAACTGCACCTAAAAGCTTGACGTGTTTCGTGGCTAAAGTTCCACTTCTTCAGAAGGAAGTGCAGAATGCGTATCTATAAAAAATACTCCACATTACTCCAATAAATTAAATAAGGATGTAGGGGGAGGAGAAAACCCCAAAATTACTTATTTTAATCCTCTACATCATTTAATTTATTGGAGTAATTTGGAATAATTTTTATAGATACGCATTCTGCACTTTCTTCTGAAGAAGTGGAACTTCATCCACGAAACGCGTCAAGCTCTAAATGCAGTTTTTTAATTCAATCATGCATTTATATTATACCCTTTTCTTTGATTTTATGCATCATGTGCAATAATGGAATTTTCACATATTTGTCTAATTTATGCCCATCAGCTCGTCATACCTGCTATGTACCATGTCCCGTGTGTATTTATATGAATAAACTTTCTCATTATTTATTTTTGTCTAACGCGCATCTCACTCAAAGTCCCAAATCCCCCCCCCCCCCCCCTTTTTCTTTTATATTTAACATATAGCCTTGTAAACAGGCCTGTAAACAGCTGGAACCCTGCAAGTAATATTACATATAAATACATAATAAGTATTTAGATGGAAGGCACGTCAAGTTTAATGAGGCAAAGCCGCATTGTGTTCCTGTAACATCCTGGCAGGCGGCGGTGGAAAATAAGGCATATTCTTGAATTTTTTTTTTTTTTTTAAATGCGTTCATTCAGAGAATGGAATGCTTCAAGCGAACGTCAGCGACTTATCTCCTGGTCATACGTGAAATCAATAGGACCTGTCAGGACGGGAGAAGCGTGACACATGTTTGTGATAAGTATCAATTTTCTTGTCATAGGCTGCCTTTATTTCCCCCCCTGTTCTCGGATAAATAGTCCGCCTGTTTTCACAGCGCGGAGCTGATTAGAAGCCGCCGTCTCTTTCTTTTATTCGCTCTGTGTGACGCTAATATGCTCATTTGGATATGATGTGGCGCGGTCTGCGAAGGGACAGTGGATTTTTTGTTTGTTTGGTGGGGCTGACGATGGAGACCAATGGAGTCAATTAATGTGTTCTTCAACATGGCGGTGGCTTTATAGAAGGCTCATCGACGTTTTGTCCCCATCCAAAACTTTTGGCACGTTTTTATTGTGAAAACTTTTTTTTTTTAGTAGATAAGGAAAGTGAAAGAACAGTTTCCATCTTTTTTTATTGTCTTCTTCATTAGGGAAATTTCCCCTTCCTTTACTTGTCCATGGGGCGGTGATCACTCAAGATATTGGGATCAATGTGGGTCACTTCATTCTAAGCTGGTAGACCCTTTAATGGCAATTCCAGCCAAATATCTAAGGACACCCAATGGGAGACCAAGGCAAGGTTGTAGATGTATTTTTTTTCTTTTGGTGTTCAAAAATGGGGCCTATAGAAAATAACACCCTCCCCGAGCAACCCCCCCCCCCCCCTTCAATACAGATCAGACCCCCCCCCCCCACTAGATCCCATTCTCCATGTACAAATCTCTTCCCCAGTACAGATCCCCCCCTCACTAGTAAAAATCTCCTCCCCAATGCATCTCTCCTCTCAGTACAGCCCCCCCCCCCAGTACAGATCTTTATCCAGCCCACCAAAAAGGAAGAAAGGATCCCCTCCTCCCAGTACAGATCCCACAGTGCAGCTTTCCCCCCTAGTACAGATCGTCACCAATCCTAATAGTAAAGATCCCCTCCTCCCATTACAGATCCCCCCCACTAGTAAAATTACCCACCCCCAGTACAGCTCTTCCCTCAGTACAGACCCCCCCAGTACAGATCACCTATCCTACTAGTAAAGATCCCCTCCACCCATTACAGATCCCCCCCCCAGCTAGTAAAAATACCCACCCCCAGTGCATCTCTCCCCACAGTTCAGACCCCCCCCCCCCCCAGTACAGATCTTCACCTATCCTACTAGTAAAGATCCCATCCTCCCAGTATAGATTCCCCCCCCCCCAACTAGTAAAAATACCCACCCCCAGTGCAGCTCTCCCCACAGTTCAGACCCCCCCCCCCAGTACAGATCTTCACCTATCCAACTAGTAAAGATCCAATCCTCCCAGTACACATCTCTCCCCCTCTCACTGTTTAAAATCCCCTCCCCCAGTGCAGCTTTCCTCTCAGTACAGACCCCCCCAGTACAGATCTTCACCCATCCTACTAGTAAAGATCCCCTCCTCCTATTACAGATCCCTCCCCCACTCGTAAAAATCCCCAACCCCAATACAGCTCTCCCCACAGTACGGATCTTTCCCTCTTTCCCTCTCCCACTAGAAAAGATCCCTACCCCCTGTACAACCCCCCCCCCCCCAACACACACACACTCTATAGATCCCTCTCCTAGTACATATCCCCCCCCAGTACAGATCTTCTCCTCTCCCACTAGTAAAGATCCCTTCCTCCCTGTACAGATCTCTCCCCCAGTACAGATCTCCCCTCACTAGTAAAAATCCCCTCCCCCAATGCAGCTCTCCCCTTTGTACAGACCCCCCCCCCCCTACTCAGTACAGATCTTTACCCATCCCACTAGAAAGGATCCCCTCCTCCCAGTGCAGATCTCTCCCCCTCAAACTATTTAAAATCCCCTATCCCAGTGCAGCTCTCCTCTCAGTACAGACTCCCCCCCCCCCCAGTATAGATCTTCACCCATCCTACTAGTAAAGACCCCCTCTCCCCATTACAGCTCTCCCCTCAGTACTGATCTTTCCCTCTCCCAATAGTAAAGACTCCCCCCACACACACTACAGATCCCTCTCCTAGTACAGGTCCCCCCCCCTCCTCCCCAGTTCAGATCTTCCCCCCTCCCACTAGATATCTTCCTCCCTGTTCAGATCTCCCCTCCCTACAGATCCCCCCAGTACAGATCTTTACCCATCCCACTAGTAAAGATCCCCTCCTCCAGTGTAGCTCTCCCCTCAGTATGGACCCCCCCCTCCCCAGTACAGATCTTCACCCACCCTACTAGTAAAGAGCCCCTCCTCCCTTTAAAGATCTACCTCCCCCATTTCCACTAGTAAAAATCCCCACCCCCAGTACAGCTCTCCCTTCAGTACAGACCTCCCCAGTACAGACCTTCCCCTGTCTCACTAGTAAAGATCCCCCTCCCCCCTGTACAGACTCCCCACTACAGATCCCTCTGATAGTACAGATCCCCCCGCTAGTACAGATCTTCCCTTCTTCCACTAGTAAAGATCCTTTCCCCCAGTACAGACCTCCCCCCACTACAGATCCCTCCCCTAGTATAGACCCCCCCCACAAGTAGAGGCCCCCCTCCCCATTGCAGCACTTCTGTCCATGAAATCCACTCACCAGACCAGACATTTCTGGGTGAAGGGACGTCCTCCCTCGGCTATCATGTGACTGGAGATGAGTAGGAGATAATGAGCACTTCCTTCGCTCTGCACTCTTGCTACCTGTCGGAGCTCAGAGAAAGGTAGCAATAGTTGTAGCTGCGGTGCTTTGGGTTTACAGTGACTATCAGAGCTAGCTACAGCACGGTGAACACTCTGAGGGGTGGGCTTGAACCCCCAACCCCCCCCCCTTACCTACGCCACTGGCCAAAGGTGCCCTGGTCTTGCAGCAGCCTTCTGTACCCTTCAATGCTCAAGACACCACGGGGTTGGTTTACTAAACCTGGAGAGTGCAAAATCTGCTTCAGCTCTGCATAGAAACCAACCGGCTTCCATTTTCAGCTTGTTCAATTAAGCTTTGACAAGACAACCTAGAAAACCTGATTGGTTTCTATGCAGAGGCGCACCAGATTTTGTTCTCTTCAGTTTTAGGAAATCATCCCCATATCTCTGTATTATCAAAATATAAACACAGCGGGACTTTATGGATTTGCAAAAAAATAAATAAATAAAAAAGCTATTTTTTTTTTTCTAATAAAGGCATTATATTTTTTCGTATAATGAATTTTTCTTAAAAGAACATGAGACATTCTCACATGGGAATTAAAAAAAAACCCCATTGTACATTGATTGCGGTAGACCGTTGTGTCTAATGAACTTTTGGTTGTACCAATACCTCAAGGCACTACCTCCGGACTTCAGACCCGGTTCACATACAATATGTAGTCTGTGTGATCATATGTACAGTGCTGATTGTAATTAAATTTGAAAAAAATATATATGACCTATACATTAAAATTAACTTATAAAAATAATAATAATAAACATAATGATATTTAGTTAAAATATATGCAAACTGGGTCATAAGGTCGTGCTTGGAGGTATTGGTACAACAAGCAGTCATTTGCCCCGATAGTCTACTACAACCAATGTGCAAAAATTTATTTTTTTTTATTCCCACAGGAAAATGAGTTCTTTTAAGAACAAATATTGTACAAAAATAAATTATGCTTTTAATATAAAATTTTTTTTCATTTTTTTTTTTTTTTTTTATGTAAAAATGTTTGTTTTTAAGAAACATCATTGCACTATAAAATATACTTTTAATACAAAAAATATATATTTTTAAGACCTATAAAGTCCCATACTGTGATTCTGTGTTTTATATGCCATATTATTGTGATTTGCTTAGAACTTTTTTTTTTTTTTTTTGTGAAGGCTCTCTGTTACCCAGGTTATGGTATATGTGGTAATTATATGCCCATTCAGCTGGACTTGTTTTGTAATGCTGAAGATGTTTTAATGTCCAGTTATTTTTAACTTTGGAAGCCAACCTGAAAGTGTGGAGAAACCTCTTCAAAATTATACAACAAAACCAGTTCGCTAGTCAATAAATGGTTTGCACTCCCTATGTGAACTGCACTCTTAGATTGCTATATGTATTCATATTGGTCTGGCATTGTTCAACCTTCTTAACTGGGAGGAACACTAGAAATAACTTTCCCATCTCCTGGGAAACTCTGCTAATAATTCCTGGGCTACAGCCCATGGCACATTAGTGTAATACTTAGTGGGAAGATGTCCCTTCCTTTGGTGGTCAGTGGGAAGAATATTCCTTACATTGACGGTCATTGGAAAGAATGTTCCTTACATTGATGGTCATTGGGAAAAATGTCCACTACATTGGCAGTCAGAGGCAAGAATGCCGTTTCCATTGGCGGTCAGTGGGAAGAATGCTCCTTCCATTGGTGGTTAGTGGGAAGAATGCCCCTTACATTGGTGATCAGTGGGAAGAATGCCCCTTACATTGGTGGTCAGTGGGAAGAATACCCCTTGCATTGGTGGGCAGTGGGAAGAATGCCCCTTGCATTGGTTGCATTGGTGGTCAGTGGGAAGAATGTTCCTTACATTGATGGCCATTGGGAAAAATGTCCACTACATTGGCGGTCAGTGTCAAGAATGTCCCTTAAATTGATGGTCCGTGGGAAGAATGTTCCTTCCATGGGTGGTCAGTGGGAAAAATGTTCCCTAAATTAGCAATCAGCGGGAAGAATGTTCCTTACATTGATGGTCAGTAGGAAGAATGGTCCTTCCGTTGGCAGTCAGTGGGAAAAATGCTACTTCCATTGATGGTCATTGGGAAGAATGTTCCTTACATTGGTGGTCAGTAGGAAGAATGCCCCTTCCATTGGTGGTCAGTGGGAAGAAAGCCCTCTTTACAGAAAGCTAAGAAGATCAATTGGTATCATTGTTTGCTAATCTGGGGGGCAGAAATTGCTCATCAGCCACAGAACCCCTAGCAACCTTTGGAGGAACTCTAGGGTTGCATAGCACCTAGTTGAGAAAGGATGTTGTACAAGAACAACTAACTTCTGGCTTACTGCTTCTGAAGGCTCTTAAAGCTTCGGACATCCAAATATCAAAACATCCAGGACTGGGGGAAGCCAGTTGACTGACACAGCCTATCACCCCAGCGGGTGACCACCCAGCCACCAAGGTTGCAACAGCTAAGTGCAATCAGTCCTAATAGGAAAACTTTGGCACGTTTTGCACGTGAAAGTGTTTGCTTCTAAGGTATCTTTTTTGCCACCTACAGTTTTCAAGGTTTTCACATTGATGGCTTTGCCTCTTGACCTCTTGACTTAATAAACCTGAGCAGATGATGCGTATGATGTGGACCTTTTTTTTTTTTTTTTTTTTTTTTTTTACGGCTTGTATTTTATCCTGCAAGGTCAGCTATAAATAAAACCACTTACCTGTGAGTAACGCTACAGGAAAACATGTTTTAAACATAATTTCCATTATTTTGTATCTTTTATATGTGTGCTTTTTATTTCTAAAATTGCAGAATATTTTTTTTTCCCCTCTTTGCTTTATTTTAGTCTGCAAAAATGCTGCTTGTTGTCGAAAAAAAGAATTTCTGTCGATTGCAGACATGCCCGCCCGCTAATGGGTTTTCCATGTGGTTTGTAAAGCTTTTTTGACACACTTTTTTTTTTTACCTCCCCTTCAGATTCCCCACTGCTTGCCTCGAAAGGTGACCTAACCAGTGTGTATTTGACATTAACTGACGCACAGTAGCGCAATAGGCAAAGACCTTTCCACTCAACAACCTGTTATAATAGAAACAGGCAGCATGGAGGACATCAGAATCCTAAAGTGGGACGTTATAAATGACCACAAGGTGGCGGTCCTGGAAGCTTTATAGTAAGGCGTTTTTGGGAAATACCACTTGGTGACCAGAGATGTACCTGTATGTTGATGGACTTTGGGTGGTTATACCTGGATGATCACCCCGGTACCGTTTTTCTAGATCCACCAGTCGGCTTTCTTGTAAAAGCAATCTTAGCGTCTAACTAGCCGCTGGATTGCTTTTTTGCAAGCAGCAATACGGGACATCCCCCCAACACCGCCTTCTACGGCTTTCTTGGGCTCTCCTGTCCCACCGGAAGACCCAAACGACCAGCCGACGATTCCGCCAAGCCAAACAAAGACCAGATCGGCTTCGATAGGCTATGGTAACCTGGAAGTGATGACCTGACATCACTTCAGGTGTACCTGGATGGCGATGGCACCATTTTCCCGAATCAAAAGCCTTCGAACGCACTGATCTTGGTGTGATCGAATGCTTTTAAGGGCAGAGGAGAGATTTGGGGTCTTGTAGACCACAGATCTCTCCATAAAGAGTACCTGTCACATGCCTATTGCTGTCACCTGGGATGTTTACATTCCTTGTGACAGCAATAAAAGTGATGGAAAAAAAATAAAAACGTAAAGCGACAATGTAAAAAAAAAAAAAAATGTAAGTGCCCCGCCCCCCTGTGTGTGCACGCAAAGGCGAACGTATGCATCGGTCCTGCAGCAGCGATCGCCCCACACTTGTGAGGTATCACCGCGAACGTCAGATCATGGGCAGTGATTTTAGCATCAGACCTCCTCTGTACACAGGGGTCTCAAACTGGCGGCCCTCCAGCTGTTGCGAAACTACAAGTCCCATCATGCCTCAGCCTGTGGGAGTCATGCTTGTAACTGTCAGCCTTGCAACGCCTCATGGGACTTGTAGTTTTGCAACAGCTGGAGGGCCACCAGTTTGAGACCCCCTGATCTAAAGTGACAACCTGTAAAGACTTTTAAGGCGTCGCCTATGGATAGTAAAATTTATGTCGTTTGCCGCCATTGCACGGGCATGCACACTTTAAAATTGTGACATGTTTGGTATTTATTTATTCGGCCTAATATCATCTTTTATATTTTATCAAAAATTGGGTTATCTATTGTGCTTTTTTTTTTGCATTAAAATTCGAAAAAGTGTACCCCCCCCAAAAAAAAATTGTGCTTGGGAAAACCTCTGCGCAAATACCGTGTGACATAAAATAATTGCTAAACCCACCATTTTATTCTCTAGGGCCTCGGCTTTAAAAAAAATATATATATATATATGATGTTTGGGGGTTATAACTAATTTTCCAGCAAAAAAAAAAAAAACAACTGACCGTTTCATGTAAATAAAAGGTGCCAGAAAAAAAGTCCTGGCCTGGCAGTGGTTAAAGATGGAATTTTCCCTTAATCCAACTACATTTGGCAGCTCCGTAGACCTTGGAATGAAGTCGCTGGCCTCCCGTCAGGTGGGGCGAGCCAAGCTGAAGACGTTCTTTATTTGTTTGCCAAGCGGCAGCTTCTTATTGTCACTAACAGTAAAAGAGAAAAAAAAAAAAAGTTTAAAAGCCTGGTTTCCCCGTAACTGTTTCTCTCGTCTCTCGTTGAGCTTTGTTGACCCATTGTCAAGCTGGATCATTCTGCTTCACTGAGCGCCCATTGAGATCCCGGCAGGCCGCACGTCGCCTGAGCGCGCAGCCTCGAACAGACGTGTCAGAGGCCAAGTCTGCTTTAAAAACAGCCTGTGCTCCAAATATCCGGCTCTTTAGAACGAACGAGATAGAGCAACGCTCTTTATAAAGCTCCGGGATGCTCGAGGGTCAAACACTGCAGTGTGTAATATGGCCCAACCACACTAGACTTCCTAGCCTTCAACATAGTGTCATATCCAAGCTGTTATAAGACTTGTGCTTCCATATAAACATGGAGCTATGGAGAGAACGTCAGAACAACTTACAGTATCTCACGAAAGTGAGTACACCCCTCACATTTGTGTAAATCTTTTCTTCTATCTTTTCATGTGACAACACAGAAGAAATGACACTTGTCTACAATGTAAAGTAGTGAGTGTACAGCTTGTATAACAGTGTAAATTTGCTGTCCCCTCAAAATAACTCAACACACAGCCATTAATGTCTAAACCGCTGGCAACAAAAGTCAGTACACCCCTAAGTGAAAATCTCCAAATTGGGCCCAAAGTGTCAATATTTTGTGTGGCCACCATTATTTTCCAGCACTGCCTTAACCCTCTTGGGCATGGAGTTCACCAGAGCTTCACAGGTTGCCACTGGAGTCCTCTTCCCCTCCTCCATGATGACATCACAGAGCTGGTGGATGTTAGAGACCTTGCGCTCCTCCACCTTCTATTTGAGGATGTCCCACAGATGCTCAATAGGGTTTAGGTCTGGAGACATGCTTGGCCAGTCCATCACCTTTACCCTCAGCTTCTTTAGCAAGGCAGTGGTGGTCTTGGAGGTGTGTTTGGGGTGGTTATCATGTTGGAATACTGCCCTGCGGTCCAGTCTCTGAAGGGAGGGGATCATGCTCTGCTTCAGTATATCACAGTACATGTTGGCATTCATGGTTCCCTCAATGATCTGCAGCTCCCCAGTGCCGGCAGCACTCATGCAGCCCCAGACCATGACATTCCCACCACCATGATTGACTGTAGACAAGACACACTTGTCTTTGTCCTCCTCACCTGGTTGCCCCCACACACGCTTGTCACCATCTGAACCAAATAAGTTTATCTTGGTCTCATCAGACCACAGGACATGGTTCCAGTAATCCATCTCCTTAGTCTGCTTGTCTTCAGCAAACAGTTTGTGGTCTTTCTTGTGCATCATCTTTAGAAGAGGCTTCCTTCTGGCACGACAGCCATGCAGACCAATTTGATGCAGTGTGTGGCGTATGGTCTGAGCACTGACAGGCTGACCCCCAACCCCTACAACCTCTGCAGCAATGCTGGCAGCACTCATACGTCTATTTCCCAAAGACAACCTCTGGATATGACACTGAGCACGTGACCTCAACTTCTTTGGTGGACCATGGCGAGGCCTGTTCTGAGTGGAACCTGTCCTGTTATACCGCTGTATGGTCTTGGCCACCGTGCTGCAGCTCAGTTTCAGGGTCTTGGCAATCTTCTTATAGCCTAGGCCATCTTTATGTAGAGCAACAATTCTTTTTTTCAGATCCTCAGAGAGTTCTTTGCCATGAGGTGCCATGTTGATCTTCCAGTGACCAGTATGAGAGAGTGAGAGCGATAACACCAAATTTAACACACCTGCTTCCCATTCACACCTGAGACCTTGTAACACTAACGAGTCACATGACACCGGGGAGGGAAAATGGCTAATTGGGCCCAATTTGGACATTTTCACTTAGGGGTGCACTGACTTTTGTTGCCAGCGGTTTAGACATTAATGGCTGTGTGTTGAGTTATTTTGAGGGGACAGTAAATTTACACTGTTATACAAGCTGTACACTCACTACTTTACATTGTAGACAAGTGTCATTTCTTCAGTGTTGTCACATGAAAAGATAGAAGAAAAGATTTACACAAATGTCACTGAGGGGTGTACTTACTTTTGTTAGATGCTGTGTATATACAATATATATAGCGGACATTGAAGTTGATGTTTTTGCATATTATTGGGTACAGTGTGTCCTCGGCCCCCGTTGTCCGATGCGGGGCCGGATTAGGATGGGGGGGGGAGCTGTGGAATTTAATACTTACATTATCTTCTCCCGGCACGGCAGTTGTGATCATGATGTCCGCTCCGGCGCTGTAACACAATTACTTACCCTTCTGAGGAGCTGTCAGTGTTGGTAAACTCAAGCGGCTAAACTGCATTACCCGGCAATCCGCTTGATCCCATGAAGTTATTAATAGTTTATTGATTTTGCCCTATTGCTGCTGAAAGGTGTCTCCATCCCGCGCCGCTGTTATCCGAATCCCTGACTGGTGACGGCTCGCCGCGTCCTGATCAATACTCCTCCATTGCTGAAGAGAACGCGCGGCCCGGCGCTCTTAATCCACTCTAGAAGGGGGCCCTGACACCGGGGGGAGGGGCAGAGCGAGCACAGCTTCATCTCAGGGCGTCGGGAACTCATCAGCTGGATGGAAAGGAATGGCGGACATCTGAGCGGGGCTGGATCTGGCCTGTCTGATCTGGACGGGCAGTAAAAAAAGTCATCTGTCACAGATACAGGGAATTGGTATTCCCACGTTCACTCGACGCGTTTCTGTACCAAGGGTCCCGACTAGGAAGTAATGTTTGACTGGTAGTGCAAAGGGCAAAGCAAAGGTGAAAGGGGAGTACTAGTATGTATTGGGCTGTCCTTAGATTAGGATAAGTAAAAAGAACCTGTGCTTCCTTATATCAGGTCTCCCCGTCAGAGTCCCCCTTTATACTAATTGCCCCCATTAGAGTCCCCCCTTACATCAACTGTCCCCATCAGACTGACTTATCTTTATGAATTAATACATTGACCCTTATATCAGCGTGCACTTTGGGGTCTCTAGCTGAGTCCCCCCCCCTTACATCAGGTCCCCTTTAGAGTCCAGTCTTACATCAGAGTTGCCCCATACATCAAGGTCACTGTCAAATTTACTCTTATATCAGGGTCCCCTTTACTGCTGAATCCCTATCAAAGTCCCCCTTACATTAGGGTCCCCATCAGAGTCCACCTTACATCAGGGTCCCCATCAGAGTCCTCCTTACACCTGGGTCCACATCAGTCTCTTGCCTTGCATCTGGGTCCCCATCAGAGTCCCCCTTACATCTGGGTCCCCATCAGAGTCCCCCTTACATCTGGGTCCCCATCAGAGTCCCCCTTACATCAGGGTCCCCATCAGAGTCCTCCTTACATCTGGGTCCACATCAGTCTCTTGCCTTGCATCTGGGTCCCCATCAGAGTCCCCCTTACATCTGGGTCCCCATCAGAGTCCCCCTTACATCTGGGTCCCCATCAGAGTCCCCCTTACATCTGGGTCCCCATCAGAGCCCCCCTTACATCTGGGTCCCCATCAGAGCCCCCCTTACATCTGGGTCCCCATCAGAGCCCCCCTTTCATCTGGGTCCCCATGAGAGTCCCCCTTACATCTGGGTCCCCATGAGAGTCCCCCTTACATCTGGGTCCCCATGAGAGTCCCCCTTTCATCTAGGTCCCCATGAGAGTCCGCCTTACATCTGGGTCCCCATCAGGGCCCTCCCTTGCATCAGAGTTGCTCCTTACATTAAGGTGTCCATCAGTGTCACCCCTTACATTTATATCTGGATATTTTGGTCCCCCTCAAACCTGGGAACTCAGCACAGGGATGGTGAGAACCCCTCATAATGGGCACAGCGGGTGTACAGACCCGGGAACTCAGCACAGGGATGGTGAGAACCCCTCATAATGGGCACAGCGGGTGTACAGACCCGGGAACTCAGCACAGGGATGGTGAGAACCCCTCATAATGGGCACAGCGGGTGTACAGACCCGGGAACTCAGCACAGGGATGGTGAGAACCCCTCATAATGGGCACAGCGGGTGTACAGACCCGGGAACTCAGCACAGGGATGGTAGGAACCCCTCATAATGGGCACAGCGGGTGTACAGACCCGGGAACTCAGCACAGAGATGGTGAGAACCCCTCATAATGGGCACAGCGGGTGTACAGACCCGGGAACTCAGCACAGGGATGGTGAGAACCCCTCATAATGGGCACAGCGGGTGTACAGACCTGAGAACTCAGCACAGGGATGGTGGGAACCCCTCATAATGGGCACAGCGGGTGTACAGACCCGGGAACTCAGCACAGGGATGGTGGGAACCCCTCATAATGGGCACAGCGGGTGTACAGACCTGAGAACTCAGCACAGGGATGGTGGGAACCCCTCAGAATCTTTGTCCCTGGGTGTGGCCATTGCTCCTCAGCACATCATGTCTGCAGCAGAGCCATCAGCCAGCATGGTGTCTCGGAGGCCCTCCCCATAGTTTGTGAGGGTATCATGTACGGGCGTCAGCTGTTCTCCTCCTCGTGCCTAATGATTCGAGCAGCTCGTCATCTCAACACAACGTACTGCTTTATAATTAGCGCAGTGGTTGTTCTTTTATGCATCATTAGCGATAACCAGCCTAGTTACATAGGCAGAGGCCGTCTCGGGGAAATTTGCGGCGAGGAGCTGCGGACGGTAAATCAAGTCTCCTGCATTCCTCCGGCTTGACAGATGTATAAATGGCGCCGTGAATTATTAAGTCGCCTCTAAATAATATATTGCATAAGAATATATTTCAGTGCAGAGAAAAACTTCCAACATGACCCGGAGCAAATCCTTAAAAATGAACTCCCAGTTCCGTTTATTTATTTATAGGCCTGAAATATTTCTCTGGTGTCTCTGGAAGGGAAGAGGAGCATCCCAGACCAGGGGAGGGGCGCAAGGCTGCCTGGTACAACTACTACAAGTACGAGCATGCCTTGGGGGCGTGGCATGCGTCCCCCACAACCTGACCAGTGCATGCCAGAATTTGATTGGATGGCAGCTGGGAATCAGGCTGCATTCATAACTCTGCACTTACAAGATGAACATGCGTCTTGCATAATTATTCACGCTCTGTATTTGTATTAGTGGGCTCTGATCACTCTCCAGACGTGTTAAAGCACAAAAAAAGTTTTTTTTTTTAATTTTTAAAGGGGAACTCCAGGCAGAAAACTCTCATTTAGATCTATTCCTCAGCAGCCACGAAGGATATAAATATACTTTTTGTGCACCAAATGCAAACCCAGATATTACCTGCTAAAAGTAGCTGTGACATCATCACTGTGCTGTACATAGCCTGTGCAGAGAGCAGAGTTGTGGGAGGGGCCCAGCAGGCTCCACCCACTACAGAAAAGTACAGGAAGGGGGTGGAGACCAGTCCACTCTCCCTGGACAAGGAGAGAGAGAAGAGATGTGGGAGGGGCCCAGTAGGCTCCACCCCTATAGAAAAGTATAGGAAGGGGGCAGAGATAGGGTTGCTACCTGTCCAGGATTCAACCGGACAGTCCAGGTTTTAAATCATGTGTCTGGGTTTCAGTCCACGCTAAAGTGTTCGGGTTTGGCTTGAAGAAAAGGTGGCAACCCTAGGCAGAGACCACACCACTCTCCCTGCACAATGAGAGAGGAGGGGCCCAGCAGGCTCCACCCACTACAGAAAAGTACAGGAAGGGGGCGGAGACCAGTCCACTCTCCCAGCACAAGGAGAGAGCATAGATGTGGGAGGGGCCAGCAGGCTCCACCCACTACAGAAAAATACAGGAAGGGTGTGGAGACCAGACCACTCTCCCTGCACAATGAGAGAGGAGGGGCCCAGCAGGCTCCACCCACTATAGAAAAGTATAGGAAGGGGGTGGAGACCAGTCCTCTCTTCCTGCACAAGGAGAGAGAGCAGAGATGTGGGAGGGGCCCATCTGGCTCCACCCACTACAGAAAAATACAGGAAGGGGCGGAGACCAGTCCACTCTCCCTGCACACAGAGAGCAGAGATGTGGGAGGGGCCAACAAGCTCCACCCACTATAGAAAATTACAGGAAGGTGGCAGAGACCAGTCCACTCTCCCTGCACATGGAGAGAGAGCAGAGATGTGGGAGGGGCCCAGCAGGCTCCACCCACTACAGAAAAGTGCAGGAAAGGGGCGGAGACCAGTCCACTCTCCCTGCACAAGGAGAGAGAGCAGAGATGTGGGAGGGGCCCAGCAGGCTCCACCCACTACAGAAAAGTGCAGGAAAGGGGCGGAGACCAGTCCACTCTCCCTGCACAAGGAGAGAGAGCAGAGATGTGGGAGGGGCCCAGCAGGCTCCACCCACTACAGAAAAGTGCAGGAAAGGGGCGGAGACCAGTCCACTCTCCCTGCACAAGGAGAGAGAGCAGAGATGTGGGAGGGGCCCAGCAGGCTCCACCCACTTCGGAAAAGTACAGGTTAGGGGCGGAGACCAGACCACTCTCCCTGCACAAGGAGAGAGAGCAGAGATGTGGGAGGGGCCCAGCAGGCTCCACCCACTACAGAAAAGTACAGTTTGCCACCTGTCCAAGATTCAACCAGACAGTCTGGGTTTTAAATCAAGTGTCCGGGTTTCAGTCCACCTGAAACCCGCACACATTATTCAGACCAGGCTGTGGCTCCCCAAGTAACTGGGACCAGTCCCACAGAAATCTATTGCCGTCCGGGAGCTGTGGGTGGCTGTCTGGGGGGGCAGGTTCCACATCACTGAAGGGTGGGGCGATGATGTCAGCAAGAGCAATTGGGCCACACCCACTGTTCACCGTGGCGCAAATTGAGCGCTGCATTACCACTCTCCTTGGGGAACCCAAAGGTGTCCCAGGTCTTTTATAATACTATAATATTTACTACTAAAAAAAAAAAATTTGCCCCGTTCCGCTAAAGTGTTTGGGTTTGGCTTGAAGAAAAGGTGGAGACCAGACCACTCTCCATGCACGATGAGAGAGGAGGGGCCCAGCAGGCTCCACCCACTACAGGCGGGAGCAGAGACGAGGCCAGCCACACCCTGAACAAGGAGAGAGAGCAGGCAGCTTTCATTAAAATAATTCTGGGTGATCCTGCCATTAACCGCTTGCCGACCGGCTCACGCAGATATACGGCGGCAGGAGGGCGTGTACAGGCAGATTAACGTACCTGTACGTTGCCCTTTAAGAAGCGGTTTGCGGGCGCCGCGACCTCTGTGAGTGTGATCGCGGGTCCCACGGACTCTATGTCCGTGGGGATACCCGCGACCATCTCACGGAGAGGAAGAACGGGGAAATGCTGATGCAAACCATTATTTCTCCTGTAATCGGGAGCGGTGATCATTGTCGTGTCACACATAGCCACGCCCCCCCACAGTTAGAATCACTCCCTAGGACACACTTAACCCCTTCACTGCCCCCTAGTGGTTGGTTAACCCCTTCACTGCCAGTCACATTTACACAGTAATCAATACATTTTTACCCGCACTGATCGCTGTATAAATGTGAATGGTCCTGAAATCGCGCCAGAATTGTCCGATCTGTCCGCCATAATGTCGCAGTAGCGATAAAAATCGCTGATCACCGCCATTACTAGTAAAAAAAAAAATTATTAATAAAAATGCCATAAAACTATCCCCTATTTTGTAGATGCTAGAACTTTTGCGCAAAACAATCAATAAACGCTTATTGCGATTTTTATTTTTTTTTTGCCAAAAATATGTAGAAGAATACGTATCGACCTAAACTGAGGGGAAAAAAATTATATTTATATATATTTTTTGGGGATATTTATTATAGCAAAAAGCGTTTTTTTTTTCGAAATTTCTGCTATTTTTTTGTTTATAGCGTAAAAAATAAAAACAGCAGAGGTGATCAAATGCCGCCAAAAGAAATCTCTATTTGAGGGAGAAAAGGACGTCAGTTTTGTTTGGGAGCCACGTCGCACGGCCGCGCAATTGTCAGTAAAAGCGACGCAGCGCCGAGTCGCAAAAAAAAACGCTCTGGTCTTTGGCCAGCCAAATGGTCCGGGTCTGAAGTGGTTAAGGTCCATGCTCAGGCACTTCCTATTTGAAGGTGACAGCGCTGTGTCCCTCCAATTGTGCTTCTGTGTCGTCAGCCAGTCAAAAGGCAGCGGCGGCTGGTGCTGTATATTTGGGGGCGGAGGGGGGGGGAGGGTTGGTGGGCGGCGGCAAACAGGAACCCCAACGCGGCACTGAGATATAACAAGGAGTGAAGGCAAAGATTTTGTAAAAATATGAATAAGTTCCCCTCCAGTATTTGCGAGGCGTGCGTACAGCAGTCGTGGCCGTGATTTGCTCTTGAAGTTGTCCGGATGGGACTCGGTTTGCTTTAATTATGATACTTTTCCTCTCTTGCCTTACATTGATATCTTTAAAGAGATTTTTTTGACTATTATCTAAATAGCTTTATGTTCTCCAGCTATAATGTCCTCTGGAGGCTGTGCGATGGCGCTCTGATACATAATATTACCAGAGCAATCTAACCACCGGGCCCCCGCAATCTAAACCGCGCACTTCGCGGTAATCTGATATTTTTATTCCCAACAAATGAATGCAATTTGATGCCGAGCCTCCCGGGAAATGCGTTTTCATAGCCGGGACTTTGTGTGTGTGTGTGCGCGCGCCTCAGCTATTTACAGAGAGGTGAGATTTGTAGACAAGACCAGATTTTTTAAAAAAAGCAGTTTTATTAAAATGTATCATTCATTGTATATCATAGTCCTAGGCATGCGCACAGGGTGCGCCGGGTGTGCCCAGCCCTTAACTACCGAGTTTGAAGTTCGGGGGACCTATGGCTGCAAATGGGCACAGTGAGGCTGCAAATGAGCATTGTTGACCCCCTTTTCCACTTACAGTAGCTGCGCATTTCTCACCCTAAGCTTATACTCGAGCATAGGCGTGCGCACAGGGTGTGCCCAGGCACACCCTAATCTCCCTGTGCAGCACAGATTCCCCCTACTGCCCTGGCTCCCCCCCCCCCCCCCCGCCCCGTCCCTCCTCTCCTCTCCCGCTGTTGCTGCTGCGGGGATGTTTTAGAATGAGTGGGGGAAGGGGTCAGTAAATAGGTAATTTACCGACCCCTTCCCTTTCTAAATGAACATCGTGACTGATCAGTAGTGGGTGTTTGAGCTTTTTGGGTGACCCCCTAATGCACACCTATGATCCTAGTAGCCCGCATGTAGAAAATAAATTGTTTCAGGTACAGGTATTTTCATATACCGTATATACTCGAGTAAAAGCCGACCCGAATATAAGCCGAGGCACCTAATTTTACCACAATAAACTGGGAAAACTTACTGACTCGAGTACATAGGTGTGCGCAGCCTATTGCATTAGGGTGTGCCCACCAAAGCTCCAACACACACTACTCACTACTACTCACATCACTCACCATGTTCATTCAGGGAGGGAAGGGGCTGATAAATACATATTTACCGGCCCCTTCCCTCACTCATCCTAAAACATCTCCGCAGCAACAGCCTGCAGGAGAGGAGAGGAGGAAAGCCAGAAGTGCTGCAGAGGGAAGGAGTGGGGAGCCAGGGCAGTAGGGGGAGTCTGTGCTACACAGGGTGATTAGGGTGTGCCTGGGCACACCCTGTGCGCACGCCTATGCTCGAGTATAAGCCTAGGGTGAGAAATGCGCAGCTACTGTAAGTGGAAAAGAGGGTCAACAATGCCCATTTGCAGCCTCACTGTGCCCATTTGCAGCCATAGGTCCCCCGAACTTTAAACTCGGTAGTTAAGGGTTCCTAGATGCCCCCCTAGCTGCAGCCGAAATTTGGGATCTCTGGACCCAAAGGGTCCCGAAATGACATTGCTGCAGATGGACATAGTTGACCGACTTTGGGGTCCCGTATCTCGGGGCCACTTGGTACTAGGAACCCCAAATTTGGTGTGCAAACCCAGTGGAACTAGCACTACAACATATCCAAAGCTGAGGTTTAGCTCCAAGTGGGCCCCAAAATCGTTTCGGAAAATGTTAAGCACTTTTCTGCAGCAGAGAATGACATTTTCCGAATCGACTTTGGGGCCCCGTATCTCGGGGCCACTTGGAGCTAGGGCCACCAAATATGGTGTGCAAACCCAGTGGAACTAGCACTACAAGATATCCTAGCATCAAGTGGCCCCGAGATACGGGGCCCCAAATTCGGTTCAGAAAATATTAAGCACTTTTCCGCAGCAGAGAATGACATTTTCCGAACCATATTTGGGGCCCCGTATCTCGGGGCCACTTGGTGCTAGGAACCCCAGCTTTGGATATGTTGTAGTGCTAGTTCCACTGGGTTCCTAGAGATACAGGGCCCCAAAGTCGGTTTGGAAAATGTCATTCTCTGCTGCAGAAAAGTGCTTGACTCGAGTATAAGCCGAGGGGGGCATTTTCAGCACAAAAAAAAGTGCCGAAAAACTCGGCTTATACTCGAGTATATACGGTAGTTACATTGTTTCAGCTTGGACCAATGTAAGTATGTATATATTCAGTGCAACTTGTGGCAATGAAAACCACTTAAGAGTCAGCCAATATGCGATAAAGAGTAAAAGTCCACATAAGATCTATGTAGTGTGAACAGTACTCCGTAACCCTTAGCAACCAGAAATGGATTCCTCATCTGGATACCATCACCAACACCTCGTGCATGGATAATCCCCGTTGGTTAATAAACTCACCAGACATGAGTGATATACCAGCCTTGCGTCTCCACACACTATAAGATAAACTCCAATCCTCCAATCGCGATGCAAATGTTAACCGGCACTGGAGCCTGCAATCATCTGAGACTCCAAACTGGCTCCTATCCCCGGATTAGATCGATTTTTCATGGGATGATTCACAAAATGCATCATGCAAGAAAAAAGTGGAACTGGCGTAGCGTAATACTGTTTATTGATATAAAACACCCCCACACACATAATACTATCTGCTTACAAGAGATTCAAAATAGAGCAGCATATGGAATAAACATCTGTGCGACACAGCGCAAGTCACTCTCGCCGCCTCCGAGATGGCATTGGCTGCGATGGGACCCGGAATGACCAGTTCTGAGACTGGCAGACGAGGGAGCCGTGTGGTCACGTCCCTAATGCGTTTCGTCATCACGTCTTTTTTGGACTTTTTTCTCTTTATCGCATATTGACTGACTCTGAAGTGGTTTTCAATACCACAAGTTGCACTGAATATTTTATTTTATTATTCTATTAGCGCTGTTAGTGCTGAGATGATTGTTCCGATTTTTATCTTTGGTGCATTTTATTAATTTGTTTGTATGTTTATAACAGCTGCTGTTGTGCATTGATTTTGTAAATTAGAGCGCTTGGATCAGTGACACCTGGTGCTACTGATACATATTAGTAACTATGTATATACCATACTTTTGGGATCCTTCCCACTGACCCCACTGATGGGGCACTATTCCTCCCACTGACACTAATGATGGGGCACTATTCCCCCAACTGACACCAATGATGAGCACTATTCCTCCCACTGACACTAATGATGGGGCACTATTCCTCCCACTGACACCAATGATGGGGCACTATTCCTCCCACTGATATAAATGATGGGGCACTATTCCTCCCACTGACACCAATGATGGGGCACTATTCCTCCATCTGACACCAATGATGGGGCACTATTCCTCCCACTGACACCAATGATGGGGCCCTATTCTTCCCACTGAGACCAATGATGGGGCACTATTCCTCCCACTGACACCAATGATGGGGCACTATTCCTCCCACTGACAACAATGATGGGGCACTATTCCTCCCACTGATATAAATGATGGGGCACTATTCCTCCCACTGATACCAATGATGGGGCACTATTCCTCCCACTGACACCAATGATGGGGCACTATTCTTCCCAGTGAGACCAATGATGGGGTACTATTCCTCCCACTGACACCAATGATGGGCAATATTCCTTCTACTGACACCAATGATGGGGCACCATTCCTCCCACTGACACCAATGATGGGGCACTATTCCTCCCACTGAAACCAATGATGGGACACTATTCCTCCCACTGACACCAATGATGGGACACTATTCCTCCCACTGACACCAATGTTGCACACTATTCCTTCTACTGACATCAATGATGGGGTACTATTCCTCCCACTGACACCAATGATGGGGCACTATTCCTCCCACTGACATCAATGATGGGCAATATTCCTTCTACTGACATCAATGATGGGGTACTATTCCTCCCACTGACACCAATGATGGGGCACTATTCCTCCCACTGACACCAATGATGGGGCACCATTCCTCCCACTGAGACCAATGATGGGGCACTATTACCCGGCCTAATACTAATGATGAGTTATTGTTTACTCCCGCTGACGCCAGGAAAGTTTGAAGGACAGTAAACTTGTCCTTTCTTTATAAAATTTGGAGACCTCCCGCTCCAGAACAACCTTTCTTAACTTTCTCAACACAGAGGAACCCTTGAAATAACATTCAGGTCTCAGGGAACCCGTGCTACAAATTACTATGTATACAACATTCATAAGGAGTTGCTCCGGATGGCCATTATTATTGAGTTGCCACCCGCTCTTTGTTGCTATAACAGCCTCCGTGATTTTAGTTTGCATCGCAGGCAATTTGTGTTTATTCGTGAGGTCAGGTAATGATGTTGGGTAAGAAGACCTGCCTCACGTTGGGCACCAAAAAAAAGACTTGGCTCACAATCGTCGTTCAGATTCATCTCAAAATGTCCAGAAGGGTTGAGGTCAGGACACTCAAGTTCCACCAAACCGTGTCTTTATGGAGCTGGCTTTTGGGCACAGTCACGGTGGAACAGAAAAGGGTCTTCACCAAACTCCTTCCACAAGGTTGGAGGAGCACAATTGTCTATAATGCCTTGGTAAGATGAAGTAATAACAGAACCCTTCACTGGAACCCTCGAAAGCCAATCCTTTGGAGGAAGGATCATATACTACGGCCTTATAGTGTATCTTGATTGAGCTCCACCATTCCACTAAGTAGAGATTTCGATTGCTGCACTCTAAGCCGTTGAGCGGAAGCCCCCGTTGACGGACGTGTATGAAACGCTTTAAAAAATATAATAATTATGGAAATAAAACCGTTATTGTTTGCAGTGTCAGGAAAGTGGAAATCAAAAGTAATTACATGTTTGTTCGATGTTAAGCTGCTTTTTTTTTTTTTTTTTTTCTTTTTGTCAAGGTTATTTTTAATTGGTAGGTTCATTATTCCAAGACCGCCAGTGCTTGTCTGGGCAGAACATCAACATACTCGTTCCATTTTCTGGTGCTTTTGGAATAATCTGATATTTTTGTAGCAGCTTTTTCCCTTATTTGCCTTGAACCTCATTACACTTCAAAGAAAGTTTGTTAACGTGCGCAGGCGTCAGGAGATGAAACGACCATTTTCACAGTTCATAAAACCCGCCTGGTGCTTTCCCCATTACAGTGGCTACTATCTTCCTAATAAAATCCCTTTTTTTTTTATAGTTATTGGATCTCAGCTGGGGTTGTTCTGTGTACATAGGATCGCTCCGCTTGGATGAGGTAATTAACCGTTTTCATTTGCCTTGTTCCGCCAGGCTGCCGGAGGTGCGCATTTCAGACAACGGACCCTACGAGTGCCACGTCGGGATCTACGACCGGGCCACCCGGGAGAAAGTGGTCCTGGCATCGGACAATGTGTTCCTCAATGTCATGTGTGAGTAGCAAATATAATACTCTTCTTTTATAAGTTACATCAAGCAAAGCTGCCGCCATGTTTTTTTTTTTTTTCCATTTGGAAACAAAACGTCTAATTTTTTTACATTTGCATGAAAATAGTTTTTCAAAAATTGTCATTTGAAGTCCACTGGTTCCAGGTTATAGGGAGATGATGTGAACTGTGAGCAGATCAGAATTGTGAGAGACTACTTTCAGAATTGGGATATCTGTGGGAACAGGGGAAAAAAAATATGGAGTTTAACAAATGATCATTGTTCTGGGGTGACATTCACGCTCAGGTTGTCAGAGGAAGAATTAGAGTGTTAACAGTTCTCTCAAGGAGAAAAAAAATGTTCTAATAGTTTGTTGTCTT
Source organism: Aquarana catesbeiana (assembly GCF_042186555.1). Classification (NCBI taxonomy): domain Eukaryota; kingdom Metazoa; phylum Chordata; class Amphibia; order Anura; family Ranidae; genus Aquarana; species Aquarana catesbeiana. Next base: position 6,791,312 of record NC_133333.1, on the reverse strand, counting down.
ATTGGTTGATTTATTGGTTGAACCGTGTCTTCCAGAAAAAAGTGCAATCCCTCCAAATTATATCTAAAGCTAAATGCTAATTGAGTGCAATAACTAAAGCATTTTAAGGGCCTGACACTCGGTTGGTAGGTAGGCAGTTTCCACACATTAAGAGGTCAAAACGCCCCCCCCTGGGTTATACAGACAAAGATTGTAACTGGAGATTGAAACGTCACACCCAACGTAGGTAGGCAGCTTCCACACATTAAGAGGTCAAAACAAACCCCCCCCCCCCCCCCCCCCCGGGTTATATAGATAAAGATCTGAACTGGAGATTGAAACATCATGCCCAATGTAGGTAGATAGCTTCCACACATTAAGAGGTCAAAATGCCCCCCCCCCTCGGGTTATATAGACATGAAACGTCACGCCCAACGTAGGTAGACAGCTTCCACACATTAAAAGGTCAAAACGAACCCCCCCCCGGGTTATATAGACAAAGATCTGAAATGGAGATTTAAACGTCACACCCAACGTAGGTAGACAGCTTCCACACATTAAGGGGTCAAAACGAACCCCCTCGGGTTATATAGACAAAGATCTTAACTGGAGATTGAAACGTCACACCCAACGTAGGTAGGCAGCTTCCACACATCAAGAGGTCAAAACGGCCCCCCTGGGTTATATAGACAAAGATCTGAACTGGTCTGGTGATTGAAACGTCACACCCAACGTAGGTAGGCAGCTTCCTCACATCAAGAGGTCAAAACGCGCCCCCCCCCCCCCCCGGATTATATAGACAAAGATCTGAAAAGGAGATTGAAATGTCACACCCAACGTAGGTAGACAGCTTCCACACATTAAGGGGTCAAAACGAACCCCCCCCCCCCCCCGGGTTATATAGACATAGATCTGAACTGGAGATTGAAACATCACACCCAACGTAGGTAGATAGCTTCCACACATTAAGAAGTCAAAACGAACCCCCTCCTCCCCCAACCCCCCCGGGTTATATAGACAAAGATCTGAACGTGAGATTGAAACGTCAAACCCAAAAGTTTGAGTCCAAAATGAAGTTCCAAATGCTGATTGGGTACAATAGCTCAAGTGCTTTGGGGCCCTGACTTCTGGTTGGTGGGTAGGCAGCTTCCGTACGCCAAGGGGTCAAAACGCCCCCCCCTGCCCCCTGGATTATAAAGACGAAGATCTGGACAGGAGATTGAAACATCACACCCAAAATTTGAGTCCGAAACAAAGTTCCAAATGCTAATTGAGTACAGTAGCCAACACGTTTTGGGGGCCTGACACCTCTTTGAGGGGTAGGCAGCCTCCACATACAGAGAAGTCAAAGCAGCCCTCCCCTGGATTAGGAAGACAGAAATTTGAGCTGGGGAATGAAATGTCACACCCAAAAATTTGAGTCTGAAATAAAGTTCATTCCAAATGCTAATTGAGCCAACTCATTTTGGGGGGCTGGCACTTGGTTGGTGGGTAGACAGCTTCCACACACCAAGGGGTCAAAACAGCCCCCTACGTTGTGTAGACTAAATTCTCAACTGGAGATAGAAATGTCACACCCAAAAGTTTGAGTCCAAAAAGAAGTTTCAAATGCTAATTGAGTACAATGGCCACTGCACCTTGGGTGCTTGACACTTGTTTGCGGGTTAGGAAGCTTCCACATACCAAAGAGTCAAAATGCCCCCCCCCCCCTCCGAGTTATATAGACAAAGATCTGAACTGTAGATTGAAACGTCACAACCAATGTAGGTAGGCAGCTTCCACACATCAAGAGGTCAAAACAGCCCCCTTGGTTTATATAGATGAAGATCTGAATTGGAGATTGAAATGTCACATACAAAAGTTTGAGTCCTAAATGAAGTTCCAAATGCTAATTGGGTACAATAGCCAAAGTGTTTTGGTGGCCTAACTCCTGGTTGGTAGGTAGGCAGCTTCCACACACCTAGGGGTGAAAACGCCGCCCCTGAGTTATAAAGACCAAGATCTGAACTGGAGATTGATACATCATAACCAGTTCAGATCTTCATCTTTATAAGCCAGGGGCGGCGTTTTGACCCCTAGGCGTGTGAAAGCTGCCTACCTACCAATCCGGAGTTAGGCCCCGAAAACACGTTGGCTATTGTGCCCAATTAGCACTTGGAACTTAATTTTGGACTCAAACTTTTGGGGGGGTTTGCAGCTTCCACATACAAAGGGGTCAAAGCAGCCCTCCTCCATGGCTTTGTAAATTTTAGGCTGGAGAATGAAAGGTCACACCCAAAATTTGAGTCTGAAATAAAGTTTATTCCAAATGCTAAGTACAATACCAACCCATTTTAGGGGGGGGCTGATAAGTGGTTGGTGGGTAGACGGCTTCCACACACCAGGGGGTCAAAACAGCTCCCTAAGCTGTGTAGACCAAATTCTGAACTGGGGATTGAAGTGCCACACCCAAAAAAATTTGAGTCCAAAATGTGGTTTGGTGTGGGCCCAGTAGTCCCACCCACCAAGATGCTCTACAGGAACCACACCAACACAATAGTGTCACCAATTGGAACATAAAATGATCACCTATCTTCAGGTTCCACCACCATCAATCTACCCTCCAGAGCAATAAATACCTAGCATGGGTTCTTCACCCCTCACCATTCTATCCAAAACTTAAGCAAAAAGAAAGGTTCTGGCTTGAGGTGAATTTTAAGTAAATATTTTAAAAAGTGTTTTTTTTCCCTCACATTCTTTTTATATCTAGCCTGTTGGAAGACAATGTTGTAGAACAGTGTAACGGCTTCTGAAATTGTGAGGTCTCTAAAAAATGTATTGTTTCTAAATAATAATGGAGGAAATGTGTTTAGCTCCAACGAAAAGTCCATCCTTTGTTTCCTCTGCTTGAAGGCCAAACAGCAATGAAAATAATTATACTTTACATTGTATTGCACTACTTATGAGGGCTTTGTTTGAGGGCTTTGTATAGAAGAACCCTCACGATTAGTGAAAATTAGAATACTGGACCATAAATACATGTTTCTATGCCTTGCTTTGTCTCTGCAATGAACAGTCGATGTGTTTCAGAAAAAAAAAAAAATCTTTATCAAATGCCTTCCTATCTCTCTCCCAACATAGAAACTCGCTTTGTGGGCTCACCTGTCATTGACCTCTTGTTTTACTAAGAACCCCTGTAGGGGGCGCTGTCACTTCCCTTCTTCTTCTCCCTCTGTCTTTCCAAGAGGGTTCAGCTAGATCCGTCACCCAAAGGTTGCTAGGACACAGGTGGCTGGGCTTGCTCAATGTCCTTGGTTGCTAGGACTCAGGCTGCCATGAATTAGAGCCTGCGAGCCAGGCCTTCTCGTCCCAACATCAGTGCTTGACCTCACAGAATGAGCTTCTGGAAGAATGGTCAAACACTCCCATAGACACCCTCCTAAACTTTGTGGACAGCCTTCCCAGAATAGTTGAAGCTCTTATATCTGCAAAGGGTGGGGCAACTCAATATTGAACCCTACGGACTAAGATTGGGATGAATTAAAGTTCATGTGTGTGTACAGGCAGGCGTCCCAATACTTTTGGTAAACTAGTGTAACTCCTGTAGTCATCTGTCTGTATGTGGCTATCCTAACATTGCCCACCCCCCTATTTGCTACCCTTATTTCTCCAGGCATCACACATCTACAAGCACCAGCGTGCCCCTTCATCCATTTTTTTTTTGCTGAAACTTTTAGTGCCACCCCAGCAGGAGATCCCCGGGCTTACAAGTAGACAACCATGTCACGTGTTACTTGCTGGATGCCGGCAAAATGTTTAGGTCGGCGGTAGATGTCACGGTCCTCGCCGCTTCGAGTTCTGATGTTAGTAGCTTATAAAACATCAAAAGGAGAAATTTGTGCCGTGTCTGTACCATTATCCATGCCAGTCAGCATGGTGCCAGCTTCCAGTGAGGAGCATGTGAAGGGGAAACGTGTCCTTTTTTCCTTCAAGGTTATGGAAATCAGAATCCACCCCCACAGGTACCGGTGCCAAGGTGTCGGATCAGCTGCACCCAGTCGGGGGAGAGGAGCAGATGCTGGGATTATTTTTACACCTCGGCTTTGATGCTGCCTGGCAGGGAGGACCGAGACTGTGGAGCTGACACATGGATGGGCCTGATAGCCGAGGGGGGGGGGGGGGGGGGTGAGAGAGAGGCGGTGGTGACATGGCAGAGAACATTGGTGCCCGGAGGTGAGGAGTGGGGGGGTAAGTAGGTGCTAAGGTTTCCTGTCCAGTGCTGGAAATATGACCCGTTCATAAGCAGAGGTAATTGATGCCAAGATGCCATTTACCTGAATCAGTATGCATTGCTTTTAATGAATTTCCTCCTTCGTTTTTTTTTTTTTTAATTAAACCTATGGACAAAAAAAATTAAAAATTTAATTTTTTGGGCATTTTACAGAGAACACATTTTATTCAGTTTTTTTTTTTTTTTTTTTAACCTTTTGAAATAAATCCATCACTGAATGCACTTAATGACAGCCAGTGGATGGATTGGTAGAGAGGGGTGGAGGACACTGAATGGAGGCCAGTGGAGGGTTTGGGACAGAGGGGTGGAGGACACTGAATGCAAACCACTGGAGGGATTGGCAAAGATGGATAGAGCATACTGAATGGAAGCAAGTGAAGGAATTGGCAGAGAGGGGCGGAGCTGAGGACAATGAATGGAAGCCAGTTGAAGGAATGGCAGTGAGGGGTGGAGGACCCTGAATGCAAGCCAGCGGAGAGATTGATAACGAAGGGTGGAGGACACTAAATGGAGGCCAGTGACGGGATTGTGAGAGAGGGTGGAGGACACTAAATGCAAACCAGTGGAGGGATTGGCAGAGATGGGTAGAGCATACTGAGTGGAAGCAAGTGGAGGGATGGAGGACACTGAATAGAAGCCAATGGAGGAGTTGGTAGAAAGGGGTGGAGGACACTGAATAGAAGCCAGTGGAGGGATTGGCAGAGAGGGGTGGAGGACACTGAATGGAGGCCAGTGGAGGGATTGGCAGAGAGGGGTGGAGGACACTGAATGGAGGCCAGTGGAGGGATTGGCAGAGGGGGTTTAGGGCACTCAATGGAAGCCAGTTGAGAGATTGGCAGTGAGGGGTGGAGGACCCTGAATGGAATCCAGTTGAGGGATTGGTAGAGAGGGGTGGAGGACACTGAATAGAAGGCAGTGGAGGGATTGATAACATGGGGTGAAGGACACTAAATAGATGTCAGTGGCGGGATTGGGAGAGAGGGCAGAGGACACTAAATGCAAACCAGTGGAGAGATTGGCAGAGAGGGGTAGAGCATACTGTGTGGAAGTAAGTGAAGGGATGGAGGACACTGAATAGAAGACAGTAGAGGGATTGGCAGAGAGGGGTGGAGGATACTGAATGAAGCCAATGGAGGAATTGGTAGAGAGGGGTGGAGGACACTGAATAGAAGCCAGTGGAGGGATTGATAACGAAAGGTGGAGGACACTAAATGGATGCCAGTGGCGGGATTGGGAGAGAGGGTGGAGAACACTAAATGCAAACCAGTGGAGGGATTGGCAGAGATGGGTAGAGCATACTGAGTGGAAGCAAGTGAAGGGATGGAGGACACTGAATGGAGGCCAGTGGAGGGATTGGCAGAGAGGGGTGGAGGACACTCAATAGAAGCCAGTTGAGGGATTGGCAGTGAGGGGTGGAGGACACTGAATGGAGGCCAGTGGAGGGATTGGTAGAGAGGGGTGGAGGACACTGAGTGGAGGCCAGTGGAGGGATTGGCAGAGGGGGTTTAGGACACTCAATAGAAGCCAGTTGAGGGATTGGCAGTGAGGGATGGAGGACCCTGAATGGAAGCCAGTGGAGGGATTGGTAGAGAGGGGTGGAGGACACTGAATGGAGGCCAGTGGAGGGATTGGTAGAGGGGTGGAGGACACTGAATGGAGACCAGTGGAGGGATTGGTAGAGGGGTGGAGAACACTGAATAGAAGGCAGTGGGATTGATAACATGGGGTGAAGGACACTAAATGGATGCCAGTGGAGGGATTGGGAGAGAGAGGGTGGAGGACACTAAATGCAAACCAGTGGAGGGATTGGGAGAGATGGGTAGAGCATACTGAGTGGAAGCAAGTGAAGGGATGGAGGACACTAAATGGAAGCCAGTGGAGTGATTGGCAGAGAGGGTGGAGGACACTGAATGGAAGCCAGTGGAGTGACTAGCAGAGAGGTGTGGTGGAAACCCAGGGTAAAAGGAGTTAAAAGGGACCTGTCTCTAGGCACGGGTAGGTAGACTTTAAACTTTCATTTGCCATCGGTCTTCCCAGCTATCTTCTGTGAACTACAAAACACCTTCCCCTATGTATAAAGGGCACCCTATGGGGAAAAGCCTAGGGTGACAACTCCGCTTCTCTATAGATATAGTGCAGCAAGTGAGTGTTGTTACCCTAGGACAGGACATGTCTTTACTGGCAGGATCACCAGGAGAAAATAAAGGGAGGGGAAAAAAAGACTGGGAAAAGAAAACGAATGCAGCCATCACATCTAAAGTCTGGTAATCTGCAATATATTAAGTTTCTGTGTTGCGATGAGCTTTCAAGTTCCTTCTTATTTCCATTACTGGCACTCTAGGGTGGGGGGGGGGGGGGCGGCAGCCCCTCCCGTCAATCACCTACCACTAAGCAAAGCGCCTCACGACCTTGTTTCTTGAATATATAATGTATGTGACCTTTCATGAAAGCAAACCATTTTATAACCCTGCGTTGTATCCTTATTATTTTTTTTTACGTTCTAATTCCTATTGTACAGCAGATTTCCAATTAATGCATTTTATTTGACACCAAAGTGCTTAATTAACATCGAGTAGCTCATGCGGCTCGTTAACATCTTGCTGAAAATAACTTGCAACTGAAGCTCCGAAGAGCCGACACCGCGCTGGAAATCCATGGACAGGATTACCGGCGAAACAATGTTTTAAAGGGTATGTTGTTATGAATGTTCCGGAATTTATACAACTTCTGACGCAAGTAAAAGGTTAGCCGGCAGCAAAGTTTCGGGTCGCTTCACCGGAGCGCGTTGTATGCCATATTTTTCTTTAATTGTTTTGATAATTAAAGAAGAAAATCAATTAGATAAACACTTTATTTCTTACATCTGCTGACTTTGTTATTTTATTAATATTTGCAGTTTTTTTTTTTTAATTTTTTGTTTTCTTTTAAACTTGAAGACAAAGTAACAGCACAGAGAACAATTCGGCTCGCCACCTTTTCTTCAAGCCAAACACTTTAGCGGCGCGCGGCAATTTTTATTTTTAAGGGGGAACACTGTGGACTCTGTTGTTAAGGGGGACTCTGATGTAAAGGAGTTAATGCTCACCAAAACTCCCACCTATATCAGAGTTCCCACCATCCCACCTTAATTTAGGGCCCTTTATATCAGAGTCCACAGGGCAGCCCTTACATCTGAGTCCCCCTTACCTTAGTATACTGGCTTGGAGGCAGGAGAGAAAAGGGAGAGAGAGGGGGAGATTTAAGTTACAGATATTGGATGGTGAGCTCACTCACCCAAGGATGGAGGCTCAGGCATCAACACCTTTCATCCGTGCTGTATCTGCCAATTGCAGAGCTTCAAACTTCCAGCCCACATATCCCTTTCCTGAGGCACAGACAGCCGGGGATTGGAGTGTAGGTGGGCAGTAAGAGGGGTGGGGGTGGGAAGGGGAGGAGCAGATCAAGTCCTCTCTCCTATCCCTGTATGGGGGTGGGGCCCCGTGTGCACACCTGTGAACTTGGCATTTGTGGTACGAATATTGTGTCCGGGTTGGGGGGGGGGGGGCAGGGGGTGCCAGGAAGCAGGGGAAATGGGTACTGCACTGGGTGATTAGGGTGTGCCAGGGCACATCCGGCACACCCTGTGCGCACGCCTATGGATAGGGCACTATTCCTCCCCACTGACACCAACAATGGGGCACTATTCCTCCCACTGATACCAATGATGGGGCACTTTTCCTCTCACTGATACCAATGATGGGGCACTATTCCTCCCACTGACACCAATGATGGGGCACTATTCCTCCCACTGATACCAATGATGGGGCACTATTCCTCTCACTGATACCAATGATAGGGCACTATTCCTCCCCACTAACACCAACAATGGGGCACTATTCCTCCCACTAACACAAATGATGGGGCACTATTCCTCTCACTGACACCAATGATGGGGCACTATTCCTCCCACTGACACCAATGATGGGGCACTATTCCTTCCACTGACACCAATGATGGGGCACTATTCCCCCCACTGATACCAATGATGGGGCACTATTCCCCCCACTGACACCAATGATGGGGCACTATTCCCCCCACTGATATCAATGATGGGGCACTATTCCTCCCACTGACACCAATGATGGGGCACAATTCCTCCCACTGACACCAATGATGGGGCACTATTCCTCCCACTGACACCAATGATGGGGCACAATTCCTCCCACTGACACCAATGATGGGGCACTATTCCTCCCACTTCCAACAGCAGCTTTTCCGCACGTCTTCTAACTGCTGCTGATTGGCAGTTGATAATAGGGGCGCGCAAGGAAACAAATGATGCCGTTTGATTAACGTTTAGCTTGTTTGTTCCAGTTTGCGAAACATTGTTAAAGAATGTGACTACAATTGTGGGAAATGCGGAGCAATCCATCATCACCGACAGATCCTCACCAGAATGTATTCTTTTTCATTTTTCTCTGGCAGAGTTCTAGAAGGATCTATTCCTCTCCTCCAAGACTCCATATCTCCCTCATTCCGGGAGCCTACCATCGGACAGATCAAGCAGGAAGTCACTGTGGGGGTCCCCCCCGGAACGACTCCCAATGCTAATATCTGATGACGGGGGCCTCATTGTTGGCTCCAAGAAATCATCTGGAATGTCAGCTGTCGGGTGATGTCAGCTTTCACATTACCTGATCTGTTATCGGGCTGAGAGATGGAGCAATGAGCCCGCTCGTCATCAGAGGAAATGAGACGTGAAAATCATTTCACAGCCTGTCATGGTGGCTCTGGGGGTCCATATTTCTCCCGGAGCCTTCACAAGCTGCAGGATCTTCCTGACTCTATTGTGTTTTTGTAGATGTTTCTTTTATTATGGGTAAGGGTTAAAATAAAAAAAGCTTGCTGCAATAGTCACCGTATCTTATACCGGTCTTTATTGGTAACATTTGACAGTGGACAGTGCAGTCTTACAGTACCCTCAGCCCCCCTAAGTACTCCCAGTCCCTAGAGTGCCCATCAACCACCCATAGTGCCTATAAACCATCAATAGTGCCTCCAGGCCTCCTAACAGCCCTTAGTCCCCACAGTGCTCCTTAACCTACAATAGTGCCTTCAGCCTCCCTAAGAGCCCTCGGTCCACACAAGGTTGCTTAACTTCTTATAGTACCCCCAGGTCCCCTAATGCCCCTTAATCCCCACAGTGCTCAACCTCTCACGGTACCACTAGGCCCCTTAACAGCTCTCAGTCCCCACAGTACTCCTCAGCCTCTCACAGTACCCCCAGGCCCCCTAACAGCCCTTAGACCCCACAGTGCTGCTCAACCTCTCAAAGTACCCTCAGGCCTCCAAACAGCCCTCAGCCCCAGAGTGTCCCTCAAACACCCATAGTGCTTCCAGGCCTCCTAACAGCCCTTAGTCCCCACAGTGCTCCTCAACCACCAATAGTACCTTCAGCCTCCCTAAGAGCCCTCGGTCCACACAGGGCTCCTCAACCTCTCACAGTACAACCAGGCCCCCTAACGCCCCTTTATCCCCACAGTGCTCCTCAACCCCCAATAGTGCCTTCAGCTTCCCTAAGAGCCCTCAGTCCACACAGGGTTGCTTAACTTCTTACAGTACCCCCAGGTCCCCTAATGCCCCATAATCCCCACAGTTCTCAACCTCTCACAGTACCACTGGGCCCCTTAACAGCTCTCAGTCCCCACAGTGCTCCGCAACCTTTCACAGTACTTTCAGGCCCCCTAACAGCCCTCAGTCCCCAAGTGCTCCTCAACCACCCATAGATCCTCCAAGCCCCCTAAGAGCCCTCAGTTCCCATAGTGCGCCTCAACCTCACATAGTACCCCCGGGCCCCCTAACAGCCCTGAGTCCCCACAGTACTCCTCAGCCTCTCACAGTACCCCCAGGCCCCCTAACGGACCTTAGTCCCCACAGTGCTGCTCAGCCTCTCAAAGTACCCTCAGGCCCCCTAACAGCCCTCAGCCCCAGAGTGCCCCTCAACCACCCATAGTGCTTCCAGGCCTCCTAACAGCCCTTAGTCCCCACAGTGCTCCTCAACCACCAATAGTACCTTCAGCCTCACTAAGAGCCCTCGGTCCACACAGGGCTCCTCTACCTCTCACAGTACAACCAGGCCCCCTAACGCCCCTTTATCCCCACAGTGCTCCTCAACCCCCAATAGTGCCTTCAGCTTCCCTAAGAGCCCTCAGTCCACACAGGGTTGCTTAACTACTTACAGTACCCCCAGGCCCCCTAATGCCCTTTAATCCCACAGTTCTCAACCTCTCACAGTACCACTGGGCCCCTTAACAGCTCTCAGTCCCCACAGTGCTCCTCAACCCTTCACATTACTTTCAGGCCCCCTAACAGCCCTCAGTCCCCGAGTGCCCCTCAGTCCCTGAGTGCCCCTCAACCACCCATAGATCCTCCAAGCCCCCTAAGAGCCCTCAGTTCCCACAGTGCGCCTCAACCTCACATAGTACCCCCGGGCCCCCTAACAGCCCTTAGTCCCCACAGTGCTGCTCAACCTCTCAAAGTACCCTCAGGCCCCCTAACAGCCCTCAGCCCCAGAGTGCCCCTCAACCACCCATAGTGCTTCCAGGCCTCCTAACAGCCCTTAGTTCCCACAGTGCTCCTACACCTCCAGTAATGCCTTCAGCCTCCCTAAGAGCCCTCAGTCAACACAGGGTTGCTTAACTTCTTATAGTACCCCCAGGCCCCCTAATGCCCCATAATCCCCACAGTTCTCAACCTCTCACACTACCACTGGGCCCCTTAACAGCTCTCAGTCCCCACAGTGCTCCTCAACCTCTCACAGTACTTTCAGGCACCCTAACAGCCCTCAGTCCCCAAGTGCTCCTCAACCACCCATAGATCCTCAATGCCCCCTAAGAGCCCTCAGTTCCCACAGTGCTCCTCAGCCTCTCACAGTACCCCCAGGCCCCCTAACAGCCGTTAGTCCCCACAGTGCTGCTCAACCGCTCAAAGTACCCTCAGGCCCCTTAACAGCCCTCAGCCCCAGAGTGCCCCTCAACCACCCATAGTGCTTCCAGGCCTCCCAACAGCCCTTAGTCCCCACAGTGCTCCTCAACCTCCAATAATGACTTAAGCCCCCCTAAGAGCCCTCAGTCAACACAGGGTTGCTTAACTTCTTACCGTACCCCCAGGCCCCCTAATGCTCCTTTATCCCCACAGTGCTCCTCAACCTCCCACAGTACCCATAGGCTCCTTAACAAAGCCAATTGGAGCCTCAGGCTCCAATCATGTGCTTCAAAAAAAAACAAACATTGGAATCCATGCTTCCGGCACCCTGAATGTAGATTAGGGGAGGGCAGCGTTCCTGTACTCCTAATGAACGGGCCACCACAATATATACCGTATTTGTATTTATTTCTTTTTTTTGCACACAGGGGGCTAACTTGCTGAAAGGTGGAGAGGAGTTTGACTCTTTTGGAGCACAGTGATCTATTGCTGAGAATTCATCCTTTGTCCCGGCACCACTTAGCGCTGGTTAATGGCGGAGGACGTACCCGGTGTACGGCTGATTACAGAATGCAGCGGCTCCTCTCCACAATTTGTGTGACTTTGGCGCAACGGGGGGTCTTCAGGCTCCTGGGGGGTTTAAGAGGCATTAATGGCGGTTTTTTGCCAAGCGAAGATCATAAAACATGACGAACTCCTTGAAGATAAAAAAAAAAGAGAAAGCTTCTGAAGAAAGAAATGACAAGGTTGCGCAGGGAATGAATCGCCCAAAAAAAAAAGAAGTAAAGTGCGCCTTGAGAGGCAGACGGAGAACGACGCGAAAACATACTCCTTCACTTGGCGCCATCTTAACCTTTCACGGAGTGTTGTTGGCCGCACCTGTGTCACTTGAGATAACTCTTCCCGTCCTCCTCCTCCTTCAACACTTCACTGCAAAGGCAGCTCTGCTTCCGAGGTACTAGCTAGGCAAACCTGGATGGTTCTCATTGAAGTCGGCACGTGGGACACTCTGTGCCACGTGACCGATTACTAACACTTCAGTATGGTATTACCACGTTCGTGTCATTTCCAAAGTCATTTTTGTTATTTTTTTAAATCTGCAGCTTTCAATAAAATGCTGCCATATAGGTCCTTGCTCAGGCACTTCCTGGTATAGGGTGACCACGCTCTGTCTCTGTCTCCCAGTTGCTCTCCTGCGTTGTCGCACTGGCTTCCAGTGAAGATTTCAAGTAGCCATTCAAGACACATTAACACAGACATTGTTGTCACCAGGAAATCCACCCTGAGAAATTCCAGTCACTGGAGTGCATGTAGACAGGAAGTGGCTGCAACGCGTTTCGCAGAGAGCTTCATCAGGAGGTCAGAGAGCCATCCTTTTCCCTAATCTGATGCAGTCTCCACCTCTCGCATTGGGGTTGATATACTAAAGGCAAATCAACTTTGCAAGGGACGTTGCACTTTGCAAAGTAAATTTCACCGCATTCACTAAGCTCTGGAGAAAATTCCCTTTGCAAAGTGATCAGTTTATTTGCTTTTAGTAAATCAACTTCTTTGAAGCATGATGGGGAGGTTGCAGCTTTGAAAGTCAACTTGCGGATTCTGTCAAGCTTGTTTTCACTTTAATAGATTTAAAGCGTATCCAAAGAAGAACAGAAAGTGATTGTACTGACCTTGTATCTTCTTTTATTGGATGTTCTAGTAGAGAGTCATATTGTTATATTTGTGCTCTTTCTATGACCTGCCCACCCGACGCCCCTTGAATGTCTGCAGTCACCCTTCGCTCCCTCCCTTCTGTACATTCCGTCATTGGCCGCATGGCCAAGATGGCGTCTAAATGACTTGCTAAATTATCCTCCACTTGGAGAACAGAAGCTGCTGTAATTCGCCTGATAAAATTACCCGGTGCGCTCTAAACAGTTAACGTCGTCTGAACATATGTCCATTTGGCGCTGGATGCATCTGGCGCGCGTCCCTTCCGTTTGAAACCATCAGCGAAAGGCAGACTGATCGAATTTCACATTAAAAGTGAAGGTAACGGAGATGAGGCGATTCACTGCAAATGGCCGGCGTCCCAGTTAAAGAGGCTGTTCTTTAATATATTCCAACTTATAGCACAGGGAATGGTACGGGAAGGTGAGGGGCGAATGGGGTATAATGTATTACTTGGAACCTCCGCTACTTCTGAGAGTTTACACCCCGATCCTCATTACCCCTCCTTCCTCCTTCTTTATCCTCTTCCTTTTTCTTCCTCCTCCTCCTCTTTTCTTCTTCCTCCTTCCTTGTTTTTTCTTATTTCTTCTTCTTCCTCCTTCCTCCTCCTTCCTTCTTTCTTCTTTCTTTCTCCTCTTCCTCTTCTTCCACTTCCTTCTTCCTCCTTCTTCATTCTTCCTTCCTTCCTCCTTCTTCCTTCTCCTTTCTCCTTCCTTCCTCCTTTTGACTTCTTCTTCTTCTTCTTTCCTTTTTTCTTCTCTTCCTTCTTCCTTTTTCTTCCTTCTTTTTCTTCCTTCTTTCTTCTTCCTTTTGTCTTCTTCCTTCTTTCGTCTTCCTTTTCTTCCTTCTTCCTTTTCTTCCTTCTTGCTTCTTCTCTTCCTTCTTCCTTTTCTCCATTCTTTCTTCCTTATTTTCTTTTCTCCTTGCTCCTTCCTCCTTCTTCTTCCTTCTTTCTTCTCTTCCTTTTTCGTTTTTCTTCCTCTTTCCTTCTTTCTTCTTCCTCCTTCCTTTTCTTCCTTCTACTTTTCTTCCATCTTTCTTTTTCCCCTCTTCCTTTTCCTCCTTCTTCTCTTCCTTTTTTTCTTCCTTTTTCTTCCTTCTTTCTTCTTCCTTCTTTCTTCTTCTGCCTTCATTTTCTTCCTTCTTCCTTTTCTTTCTTCTTTTCTTCCTTTTCTTTCTTCTTTCTTTTTCCTTCTTTCTTCCTTATTTTCCTTTCTCCTTGCTCCTTTCTTCTCCTTCTTCTTCCTTTCTCCTCCTCCTCCTTCTTTCTTCTTTCTTCACCTTTTTCTTCCTTTCTCCTTCTTCTTTCTTCTTTCTTCTTCCTTCTTCCTTTTTCCTCCTTCTTCCTTTTTCTTCCTCTTCTTTCTTCTTTTTTCTCTTTTTCTTCTTTCTTCTTCCTTCTTCCTCAGTCTTCCTCTCTTCTTTCTTCCATCGTCCTTTTTTTTTCTTTCTTTTTTCTTCTTTTATCCACCTTCTTCCTTCCTCTTAGATGTGATGGCTGCATTAGTTTTCTTCTAGGCTTTCTTTCTTCTATTTTCGCCTGATGATCCAGCCGGTAAGTCAAAGTAAAAACTGTTTACTGATTATAAAGTGTGAGCTGGAGTTTGGCTTCAATTTGTTAGTGTATCTAAAATCTTCTAGTCCACTTAAACACCCCCCCCCCCCCCCCCACTGACACTGTTGCTGTCCAAATGTGCCCCCTGTGCTCCTTCATCCAGAATGGGGGCGCTCTAATACATGATGTGTGTGTTACTGACCAGATCACTGGGTGAAAACAGAGGGAAAAAAAAAGAAAACTAATGCAGCCACCACATCTAAAGATTGGTAAGCTGCAAAATATTACATTTTTGGTTTGGGGTTTATTATGGCTTTAATGTATAAAGTAGATGTAATCCCCAATATCTCCTATAAGCTTTAACACGTCCATGTCATTTCAAAAGTCATTTTCAGTCTTTACATGTTTCATGAAGAAATAGCTAGTCATCCTGCCATGGAGGTCCTTGTTTAGGCACTTCCTGTTTTAGGGTGACAACGCTCTATCCCTGTCCTCAAATTGGACTGCTGTGTTGTCACACGAGCTTCTAATGGAGAATACAAGTGGCTGCTTCAACACACATTACACAGACATGGTCCACTGTTGTCACCATCAGGAAACCCTCCCTGACAAATGCTGTACAGCTATCACTGGAGTGCATTCAGACAGGAAGTGGTTGCAACGCGTTTCGCAGAGCGCTTCATCAGGAGTTCAGAGGTTGAACGAAACAATTAAATTACATTGATATAGGATCTAAGCCCATATCCACCCATGATAAATACCAAAGATGTGTTATATATCTCATACAGTCCAGCTGAAACATTGTTACTAGTAACAGTTAAATATTACTTGAATAGTAAATCTGGTTGAAAAAAGAAACTAGTCCATCCAGTTTCACCAACACTATATCTGATGGAAACTCTTCACAATCATCTGACTTCAAGGAGCTTTATAGATCTTTTTTTTTTTTTTTTCTCCATCTCACAGCACCAAATTTTAGGTACAGACAGCTCACTTGTCAAATCTTCCCGCGTTTCAGGTGATCGTTCAGCCACACGTGAGACTCCTGCCAAGTCGTATACGCTTTACAAAGCACATGACGCGTGGAGGCTCCTGGAAGGATTCCGGTGAATGACGGGAGGCGAGCGTTGTCCTGTCATGGACTGAAGAATGAGGCGGTGACAGCCAAGTCTGTGACCTCCTGACCCTTCCCCCGTCTCAGCGCTGACATAGTGGTGTCACCAAGATGAATCTTCATGTACTATTCTTGTTTTATCATTTATTCTACATTTTATTTTTTCTCATTTTTATTATTAACCGTTAAAAAGTTACAGCTCTGTATTTCTGGACTGGATATGTAATGAGCAGGGTTTTTTTTTTTTATCCTCTGTGGGCTCACCTCCAGCACTAAATGGGGTGTGCTGGGGAGATCTACTGCTGCTGGGTGGATCTATTGTTGCTGGGGGGATCTACTGCTGCTTGGGTGGATCTATTGTTGCTGGGGGGATCTGCTGCTGCTGGGGTGGATCAGTTTCAGGCTGGGGTAGATCTGTTTCTGCCTCTAGAGAGGGGGTTCAACCCCCA
The DNA here is from genome assembly GCF_042186555.1 of Aquarana catesbeiana. Lineage (NCBI taxonomy): Eukaryota > Metazoa > Chordata > Amphibia > Anura > Ranidae > Aquarana > Aquarana catesbeiana. The sequence continues at coordinate 6,775,272 of NC_133333.1, read as the reverse complement.
ACCCCCAACCCCCCCCCCCCCCCATACCTACGTCCCTGGTTTCTGGCTGGGGTGGATCTGTTTCTGCATGTAATGGAACTATTACTGCCTGGGGTGGATCTGTTTCTGCCTGGGGTGGCTCTATTGCTGCTAGGGAGAGTCTATTGTTGCTGGCTGCAGGGGACTCTGCTCGGAGGTGGGTAGAGTATGGAGTCCAGGGTGACTTGGAAGTGAGAAGTGCCTGCACCTATTATCTCAGAAAAAGCCCAGGTAACGAGAAACAGAAGGGCTAAAATACTCTATTTTCCTGGAGAAGCTGCTGCCCTAAGCTCCTTACAGTGCTGAGCACATGGTCTCAGTCTTTGCTATTGGGGAGGATTAGTCAAGGTTTTGGATCCTCGGATTACATGACCTCCTTCTTCATGGCCTAGGCCTTTTCACATAAGATCAACACTTAAGGGAGCCTGGAGCAGAATTTTCTCCAGGAAAGGTAGGTATTTCAGCCGTCCGATTTACTCTTTACTCTATATTCAGGCTGTTAAATAAGAGTAATTTCACCCGAAAATTGACATTTAATTTATATGCAAGGTCCAGTGGGCTAAGTCACATGTTGGCTACGTATAATTGTTGGGGTCCACTGTGGTGAGATCTTCTGCCATTTCTGGTTTCTTCCTGTTCAACCTTGAGGTTTTCCCATCCGCTCTGTGGGGCTTCCATTCCTCCTTTTGCATTTTCCACAAAATAAAATAAAAAAAAAATCCAACCTAATGGGCACAGCGGGTGTACAGACCCGGGAACTCAGCACAGGGATGGTGGGAACCCCTCATAATGGGCACAGCGGGTGTACAGACCCGGGAACTCAGCACAGGGATGGTGGGAACCCCTCATAATGGGCACAGCGGGTGTACAGACCCGGGAACTCAGCACAGGGATGGTGGGAACCCCTCATAATGGGCACAGCGGGTGTACAGACCCGGGAACTCAGCACAGGGATGGTGAGAACCCCTCATAATGGGCACAGCGGGTGTACAGACCTGGGAACTCAGCACAGGGATGGTGGGAACCCCTCATAATGGGCACAGCAGGTGTACAGACCCGGGAACTCAGCACAGGGATGGTGGGAACCCCTCATAATGGGCACAGCGGGTGTACAGACCCGGGAACTCAGCACAGGGATGGATGGAATCCCTCATAATGGGCACAGCGGGTGTACAGACCTGGGAACTCAGCACAGGGATGGTGGGAACCCCTCATAATGGGCACAGCGGGTGTACAGACCCGGGAACTCGGCACAGGGATGGTGAGAACCCCTCATAATGGGCACAGCGGGTGTACAGACCCAGGAACTCAGCACAGGGATGGTGGGAACCCCTCATAATGGGCACAGCGGGTGTACAGACCCGGGAACTCAGCACAGGGATGGTGAGAACCCCTCATAATGGGCACAGCGGGTGTACAGACCCAGGAACTCAGCACAGGGATGGTGAGAACCCCTCATAATGGGCACAGCGGGTGTACAGACCCGGGAACTCAGCACAGGGATGGTGAGAACCCCTCATAATGGGCACAGCGGGTGTACAGACCTGAGAACTCAGCACAGGGATGGTGGGAACCCCTCATAATGGGCACAGCGGGTGTACAGACCTGGGAACTCAGCACAGGGATGGTGGGAACCCCTCATAATGGGCACAGCGGGTGTACAGACCCGGGAACTCAGCACAGGGATGGTATGAACCCCTCATAATGGGCACAGCGGGTGTACAGACCTGGGAACCCCTCATAATGGGCACAGCGGGTGTACAGACCCAGGAACTCAGCACAGGGATGGTGGGAACCCCTCATAATGGGCACAGCGGGTGTACTGTAGGATCTCTCTACATAGCTATGTTCTCTATTTCTTCACACAACATTATTTGATCCTTCAGGTCATTAGAAGATTTTATGTTTTCTGCCTCTAATGATCAATCGCCCCGTACACAGATTTTTTTTTTTAAGCATTAAATATATATTTTTTACAATCTCTGATTCTCCGGGTAGCTCTGGGCCGGGATTCAGCGCCCTCTACAGGTGACGGTCCCTATCCATCCTCTATTCTTCCCGCGGGGCCCTTTCCCTCTGATCTGGGGGAAGATGAACCCAATCACCATGTTAAAATAGGATTCATGGCGCGAGGATACAGATAGAATCTTCTTCCCGGTTTAATCTACTTGTTTCCAGTGAGTTGTTTTATCCCTGATGGGAAATCCATTACCAGATAGGCAATCATCATTTTGTGATTGAACCGATAACCCCGGGCTAGAAGGAGATTTTTATTTTAAAAAGGGGGGGGGGGGAGAGAGCTGCCACCAATAGGGAAGAGCAAATCGATTTGCGAATCTGGAGAATGGAATTATTTTTATTCAGCTGAACGTTTTCTCTGTAATCTGCTGAGAATTGAGACATTCTAATATGGACGTTTGTGGTTGACCATTTCCCGGAGATTGGGCAGCTTTTTTTTCGTGAGGACAGGAAATGTTGGGGGGGTTTTGGCCATGGTGGTCTTTTATATGCTTGTGAGGACAGGAAATGTTGGGGGGGTTTTGGCCATGGTGGTCTTTTATATGCTTGTGAGGACAGGAAATGTTGGGGCGGGTTTTGGCCATGGTGGTCTTTATTTGCTTGCTGCTTCTCCTCCTGTTGTCTGCCTTTGGCCAAGACTCAGAGCTTCTCTTCCAACAACTACTTTGGGTTTACCGATCCTTTTATCTTGTGCCCAGATCTATGGGTTGACCAAAATGGGCAAGAGAGAGGTTAGTGGGTGTACTTAGGCCACCAGCAATCACCATTTTGGAAATGCCAGCTTTTGATGCAGGGCCGTCTTTAAACACGGGTTAAAAGGGGCAGCTGTCCCGGGCACAGTCATTGTTGTGGGGCCCAAAGCAGCTGAGCTGCCCCTTGAGCCCATAACTAACCGCATATAGTTAAGTGGATTTGGCTATCAGATTGAATTGGATGTTGGGGGTACTTGTAGCATCATACTCAAAAAGACTTGAGGCTGTAATTGGTGCCAAAGGAGCTTCACCAAATTATTGAGCAAAGGCTGTGATACTTATGTACATGGGAGGAGTCTGTGATACTTGTGTACATGGGAGGAGCCTGTGATACTTATGTACATGGGAGGAGTCTGTGATACTTGTGTACATGGGAGGAGTCTGTGATACTTATGTACATGGGAGGAGCCTGTGATACTTATGTACATGGGAGGAGCCTGTGATACTTATGTACATGGGAGGAGCCTGTGATACTTATGTACATGGGAGGAGCCTGTGATACTTATGTACATGGGAGGAGCCTGTGATACTTCTGTACATGGGAGGAGCCTGTGATATTTCTGTACATGGGAGGAGCCTGTGATACTTCTGTACATGGGAGGAGCCTGTGATATTTCTGTACATGTGAGGAGCCTGTGATATTTCTGTACATGGGAGGAGCCTGTGATATTTCTGTACATGGGAGGAGCCTGTGATACTTGTGTACATGGGAGGAGTCTGTGATATTTATGTACATGGGAGGAGCCTGTGATACTTATGTACATGGGAGGAGCCTGTGATACTTCTGTACATGGGAGGAGCCTGTGATACTTATGTACATGGGAGGGGCCTGTGATACTTCTGTACATGGGAGGAGCCTGTGATACTTCTGTACATGGGAGGAGCCTGTGATACTTCTGTACATGGGAGGAGCCTGTGATACTTGTGTACATGGGAGGAGCCTGTGATACTTATGTACATGGGAGGAGTCTGTGATACTTCTGTACATGGGAGGAGCCTGTGATACTTCTGTACATGGGAGGAGCCTGTGATACTTGTGTACATGGGAGGAGCCTGTGATACTTGTGTACATGGGAGGAGCCTGTGATACTTGTGTACATGGGAGGAGCCTGTGATACTTGTGTACATGGGAGGAGCCTGTGATACTTGTGTACATGGGAGGAGCCTGTGATACTTGTGTACATGGGAGGAGCCTGTGATACTTGTGTACATGGGAGGAGCCTGTGATACTTGTGTACATGGGAGGAGCCTGTGATACTTGTGTACATGGGAGGAGCCTGTGATACTTGTGTACATGGGAGGAGCCTGTGATACTTGTGTACATGGGAGGAGCCTGTGATACTTGTGTACATGGGAGGAGCCTGTGATACTTATGTACATGGGAGGAGCCTGTGATACTTATGTACATGGGAGGAGTCTGTGATACTTGTGTACATGGGAGGAGCCTGTGATACTTGTGTACATGGGAGGAGTCTGTGATACTTGTGTACATGGGAGGAGTCTGTGATAATTATATACATGGGATTTTTTTCCTTTTTTATTTTTAATAAATTTGCAAAGATTTCAAACAAACTTCTTTCACATCATCATTATGGGGGTTGTTTGGGGAATTTTGAAGAAAATATAGAATTTAATCCATTTTGGAATAAGGCTGTAACATAACAAAATGTGGAAAAAGTGAAGCGCTGTGAATACTTTCCTGGATGTACTTTAACCTTACAGCAAGGACAAAACAATAGCCGTCCGTTTATTGCCGCCACCGCCGCTGTCAGCCTCTCCCCGCTCTGGAAAGACGAGGGATAATCAGCCTCCGCCGTGTATTCCATTCCGGCTCAGCGCCTTGTTATCTGTCACAGGTCCTGGCCGGGAGTGTTACAGGTCTAAAGCCGCGGAATCCACAGGGGCCTGGAGATTGGATGTCTTCGGAGCTTATTGTAGCCGCTGTGCTCCGGGAGCGTGCGCAGGTGTGCGCCGCCTTTACATATCAGCCACTCCGGGGCCTACAACACAAAAGGACAGAATCAATATGTCACCTTTTATTGAGCCCTGCTGCTAAAGGAGCACTCCGGAGAGGCAGATAGCGATAAGTGAATGCCGTGACAGCTATTTGCTTCTAACGTAAGCGGCTCTGGAATCCACGGACATTGAATGAGCCAGGAAACCCTTTATTATGTTGTGTAAATAGCCAAAAGTTCAGAATTCCCGACCTCTCTGTATACAGTGCCTTGAAAAAGTATTCATACTCCTTGAAATTTTCCACATTTTGTCATGTTACAACCAAAAAACATAAATGTATTTATTGGGATTTTATGTGATCGACCAACACAAAGTGTCACATAATTGTCCTGCTGGAAGGTGAACCTCCGCCCCAGTCTCAAGTCTTTTGTAGACTCTAACAGGTTTTCTTCTAAGATTGCCCTGTATTTGTCTCCATCCATCTTCCCATCAACTCTGACCAGCTTCCCTGTCCCTGCTGAAGAAAACCATCCCCACCACATGATGCTTCCACCACCATGTTTCACGGTGGGGATGGTGTGTTCAGGGTGATGTGCAGTGTTAGTTTTCCCCACACATAGTGTTTTTCTTTTAGGCCATAAAGTTGAATTTTGGTCTCATCTGACCAGATCACCTTCTTCCACATGTTTGCTGTGTCCTCCACATGGCTTCTCACAAACTACAAACAGGACTTCTTATGACTTTCTTTCACCAATGTCTTTCTTCTTGTCACTCTTCCATAAAGGGCAGATTTGTGGAGAACACGACTAATAGTTGTCCTGTGGACAGATTCTCCCACCTGAGCTGTGGATCTCTGCAGCTCCTCCAGAGTTACCATGGACCTCTTGGCTCTTCTCTGATGAACGTTCTCCTTGCCCGGCCGGTCAGTTTAGGTGGACGGCCATGTCTTGGTAGGTTTGCAGCTGTGCCATACTCTTTCCATTTTCGGATGATGGATTGAACAGAGCTCCGTGAGATGTTCAAAGCTTGGGAGATTTTTTTATAACCTAACCCTGCTTTATACTTCTCCACAACTTTATCCCTGACCTGTCTGGTGTGTTCCTTGTCCTTCATGATGCTGTTTGTTCACTAAGGTTCTCTAACAAACCTCTGAGGGCTTCACAGAACAGCTGTATTTATACTGAGATTCAATTACACACAGGTGGACTCTATTTACTAATTAGGTGACTTCTGAAGGCAATTGGTTCCACTAGATTTTAGTTAGGGGTATCAGAGTAAAGGGGCTGAATACAAATGCCCCCCCCACCACACTTTTCACATATTTATTTGTATCATTTATCATTTTCCTTCCACTTCACAATTATGTGACACTTTGTGTTGGTCTATCAAATAAAATCCCAATAAAATACATTTACGTTTTTTGGTTGTAACATGAAAAAATGTGGGAAATTTCAAGGGGTATGAATACTTTTTCATGACACTGTATGTTGGGTATTTTTATTTCCTTTTGGCCATCTGTAAATAGCCAACAATTCAGAATTCCCATCCTCTCTCTGTGTAGATGTTTGAGCATCACTTGTTATTACTCATTTTTCTTAAAGTGGAACTCCAGCCGAAGGTAAACTATTTGGCTGAAATCAATGTAGGCTTTTATATAGGAGGAGAGAGAAGAGAGATGAGCCCATCAGTCTGCTGCTTCTCTTTTCACTGTCCAGTCACAGGCTGGGGGAGGGACAAGAGTTACTGAGCTGCGGCAGAGGAAAAAAAAAAATCAGATCTCCTGCCCTGCCAGATAGGCCTGTGCTGTGTGGCAGAACTGTATAAATCTCAGGACTGGATGGACAGAAGTGCAAATCCTTTGGCAGGCAAAACCGCTCCCTAATATGCATTTCCTCTCCTTATTTTGCGGTTTGCCTGGAGCTCAGCTTTCCCACGGAGGATCTCGCTGAAATCAGTGGTGCCCCCCTCCCCCCCACGCTCTGCCGGATCCCCACCGCAGTACACACCTGAAATAACGATCGTCTTCATTAAACAGATTGTCGTTCTGTTGTGTAAATGATATAATGGCTTCCACTGGGGATGGGAGGGAACCTCGGCAGATCAGAAGTGAGTTCAGTCCCTGGAGCCACCAAATGATTTCCAGGTCAGAGACACAATCTGCTTTTTAAATGTTCCCGGACTGTTGGAGCGCAAACGTGTTCTGCCGCCCCCCGCGGGGGGGTGGGGTGCCGGGTCCAGGGTGAAGATTGTAAGCTAGGACAGGGGGACTGAGGACTCTGATGTGAAAGGGGGGCTCTGATGTGAAAGGGGGGCTCTGATGTGAAAGGGGGGCTCTGATGTGAAAGGGGGGCTTTTATGTGAAAGGGGGGCTCTGATGTGAAAGGGGGGCTTTTATGTGAAAGGGGGGCTTTTATGTGAAAGGGGGGCTCTGATGTGAAAGGGGGGCTCTGATGTGAAAGGGGGGCTTTTATGTGAAAGGGGGGCTTTTATGTGAAAGGGGGGCTTTTATGTGAAAGGGGGGCTCTGATGTGAAAGGGGGGCTCTGATGTGAAAGGGGGGCTCTGATGTGAAGGGGGGCTCTGATGTGAAAGGGGTG
>NC_133333.1:6665197-6767431 GCF_042186555.1 Aquarana catesbeiana | reverse complement strand
TGGCAGAGAATAACAATGTTTTCACCACGTTGTAAAGAATCAAATCTGACTTCAATTACAGTAAGTATTCCAGAGCTGAAGCCAGTTACAGTAGAGAATCAACAAAGCATGTGAGTGCTCTTACAGAAAGGAATCTACAGCCCAACCACCCTACGATCAATACTCCATAATCAGATTGTCCTTTAGGTCTTGTTTACACTTGCTTCAGAATGTGGCTTAGGACGTGCTTTTTTTTTTAAAGCACTCTGAATGCCAATCAAATGGTTTCCTTACAGTCTTCTTCCTTTTTTTTGCTTTGCTTCAAAAATGATACCCGTGTCACTTTCTTGGTGCTTCAAAGTGTCTCCAAAAGCCTCCATAGAAGTCTATGACAACGCTTGCTAACAGCACCTACAGCTTTAGAGAGGCTTTAATTCAGCTTCACTTTGTGTTGGAGGTATTTCAGGTAGGAGATATCCCAGGATGCACCGGGAAGCCAACAAGCGAACGGGAAAGACGTCATCAGCAGTCACTTCCGGTTTGTGTGTATTAATATTCTGGAGTGTCTGGTGCAGACGTCACATCTGGTGTGCAGCAGCAGGAAGGGGAGCGGGTCCGGAGACGGCACACGTGGTGTGCAACCTGGAAACGTTATAGCGGAAGGTGGGTGGGGACCGGAGGAGAGGACTGAGCGGTGGAAGATCAGCTGAGCTGAGGGACTGGAGCAGGAGAAACTAGCAGATGTCACATGCATGGGGGCAATATAGTGGAAGAATATAAAGAGAAAGGAGGATCAGAAAACCAGAGGATCGACAGAGCTGGGGTTACTACTGAGCAGGGTATCAGCAGAGCTGGGGATACTACTGAGCAGGGTATCAGCAGAGCTGGGGGTTACTACTGAGCAGGGTATCAGCAGAGCTGGGGGTTACTACTGAGCAGGGTATCAGCAGAGCTGGGGGTTACTACTAAGCTGGGATCAGCAGAGTTAGGGGGTTACTACTGGGCAGGGCATCAGCAAAGCTGGGCGTGCTACTGAGCGGGCAGATCAGCAGGGCTAGGGGTTACTACTGAGCGGGGAATCAGAAAAGCTGGGGGTACTACTGAGCAGGGTATCAGCAGAGCTGGGGGTTACTACTAAGCTGGGATCAGCAGAGTTAGGTATTACTACTGAGCGGGGGATAAGCAGAGCTAGGGGTTACTACTGAGCGGGGGATCAGCAAAGCTGGGGTACTACTGAGCAGGGGATCAGCAGAGCTTAAGGGTTTCTACTGAGCGGTGATCAGCAGAGCTAGGGGTTACTACTGACCATGTGATCAGCCAAGCTGGGGGTACTACTGAGTGGGGCATCAGTAGAGCTGGGGTTACTACTGAGCACAGCTGCACCAGATTTTGCACACTCCAGTTTTAGTAAATCAACCCCCATTTCTTCATGGAGCTGGCTTTGTACACTGGGGCACAGTCATGCTGGAACAGAAAAGGGTCTTCACCAAACTGTTAGCAGAAGGTTGTAAAAGCACAATTGTCTACGACCGTGGATCCCAACCTCAGTCCTCAAGTACCCTCAACAGACTTTGTTTTGGAGATTTCAATGAGATAAAATAGCTGTTATAAATACCGAGCCATTGACATGGATTAAAAACGTGAACCGATGGGGGTATTTAAGGACTGACATTGGGAAATCGAGTTCCTCCACAGCAAACTGGTGGAGCTGGCTTTGTACACGGACGGGGGGGCCACAGTCATGCTAGAACAGAAAAAGGTCTTCGCCAAACTGCTACCAGAAGGTTGGAAGAGCGCATTTGTCTAAAACCATGGTTCCCAACCTCAGTCCTCAAGTACCTCCAACAGGCCTTGATTTGGGGATTTCCCTTAGATAAAATAGCTGTCATAAATATTGAGCCATTGACATTGATTTAAAGCACCTGTGCAAGGTGAAGGAAATCCTAAGACCCCATTCACACAGGGACGACTTGTCAGGCGACCTAGTCGCCTGACAAGTCGCCTCCCGTTCTGTACTATGGAGCCGTTCTAAGGGGAGCGACGCAAGTCGCTCCGACTTAGAAAAAGGTTCCTGTACGACTTCGGGGGCGACTTGGGGCGACTTGCATAGACTTCTATGCAGAAGTCGTTTTGCAAGTCGCCCGGGCAGTCGTTTGCAGGTCGCCTCGCTGAGGCGACCTGCAAGTCGTGTTGCCCCTGTGTGAATGGGGTCTAAAAGCATGACCTTTTGCCGGTACTTGAAGACTTGAGGTTGAGATCTCAAGTTCCTCCACAATGAAATATTCACACCATGTCTTTATAGAGCTGACTTTGTACTCAGGGGCGCAGTCATGCTGGAACAGAAAAGGGTCTTCACGAAACTGGTTAGCACAAGGTTGGAAGAGCACAATTGTCTACAACCTTTTTTGTATGATGGACTATTATAAGGAACCTTCACTGGAGACACCTCAGCTTCATCCTTTGAAGGGGGGTTCACACATTTGGCTATATAGTGTATTGCTGAATTATTCCTCCTAATGTATATATTGTAGGGAGTGCATGGAAGTTCTTTCAGCACCCTGGACAGCGTCATATTTCTTTGAGAAAAATCCTTATTACGAGAAGTTCAGCCTTGACTTGGTTCTTGCTTTAATATTTAAAAAGGAGTCCGTAACTCCATCTTCACAAATATTACCCCAGAAACGCTTTTTATTAACTCTTATACTCGTACACATGATCGGAATTTCCGTCAGAACTTAGATGTTTTTTCCGACGGAATCCCGCTCAAGCTTGGCTTGCATACACACGGTCACACAAAAGTTCTCTGAACTTTCAACCGTCAAGAACGCGGTGATGTACAACACTACGACGAGCCGAGAAAATGAAGTTCAGTCCTTCCAAGCATGCGTCGAATTGTTTCCGGGCATGCGTAATTTTTTGCGCGTCCGAATTGCATACAGACGAACGCATTTTCGGATAGGACCGAAAAATAGAGAACATTGTCTCAATCTTTTGCTGGCTGGAATTCCGCTAGCAAAAGACCGATGGAGCCTGCACGCGGGTCGCATTTTCCGACAAAAAAGCTCTCATCAGAGTTTTGCTGGCGGCATTTCCGTTCGCGTGTAGGCGGCATTAACCTTCTATCATCCAGTTCTCCATGTTTGCATATGGCCTCTGCACCAGCAGTTTAGAGACAATCTTACCGACTGTAAAGACTCGAAAGAATCGTGTTTTATTTTAGCGAAGGGAAATAATATGTAAAGTGGAATAACCAATGGCAACCGAACTTAACCTTCAATCAGTGGAACAAAGGCAAATGATTGCTTGCAGCGCGCCGTTGCATTTTTTTTTTTCCCATCGCTCTTTGTGCTGCGGTGTGAATAAGCCCGCATGACTCAGAGACAGGTCTATGCAGGTAGAATGAAACTGCAGGAAAGAGGAAAAAAAAAAATTATGAATTTTTTTTTCCTTGAGGATGTATGTACAAAGAAGCGATTCCGATTGCTTCCCCCCTTTAGCCAGCAATTGGTTGAAGCAAGAGCAGCGTAATTAAAATTCCGACAGGTCCGAGGTCAGCTATAAAGCGCTCTCTGCTCCCATACCATCTGCTGATCAATCCGACATCTGTATTTTGATAAAAACACATTTTCCTGTGGACACAAGGTGTAATTACCTGTGCCGTGTTTTTGTAGCAGAAGGAGAATCTTTCTCAAGAAAGAGATGAGGTCAGGCAGGTCTGCTAAACATTCACACTCCACCGATAATGAAGACTAATGAACTTTCTGCATCGTTATATGCCAAGCTGTACTTCCGTCGTTTTCCTTCATCAGAAGGTGAGACGGTGAAACGGAAATATGTGTCACCATTAGCAGCCCTTTGGTGTTGGCTTTCATGCTCTAACCTGTGGGTTCCTCAACTTTTTTTCCGGTTTCAGATCCCCAATGGGTTCCCCAGTATCCCCCATACCTCCTTCTCCAGGTTGGTCCATCATCACCACCAGTCCGATTAGACACCATTATGACTTTACAAGATAGCTTGGTTTTAGCTTGGTTTTAGCTTGGTTTTAGCTTGGTTTTAACTTGGTTTTAGTTTGGTTTTAGCTTGGTTTTAACTTGTTTTTTTTTCAGTAGCTTGGTTTTACTTTTAATATACACTATATTGTCAAAAGTATTGGGCCGCCTGCCTTTACACACACACATGCACTTTAATGGCATCCCACTCTTAGTCCGTAGGGTTCAATATTGAGTTGGCCCGTCCTTTGCAGCTTTAGCAGCTTCAGCTCTTCTTGGAAGGCCATCCACAAGGTTTAGGAGTGTCTCGGAAAAAAGGAAAAATGTGTCACCATTAACAGCCCTTTGGTGTTGGCTTTCATGCTCTAACCTGTGGGTTCCTCAACTTTTTTTCCGGTTTCAGATCCCCAATGAGTTCCCCAGTATCCCCCATACCTCCTTCTCCAGGTTGGTTATCATCATCACCAGTCAGATTAGACACCATTATGACTTTACAAGATAGCTTGGTTTTAACTTGGTTTTAGCTTGGTTTTAACTTGGTTTTAACTTGGTTTTAGCTTGTTTTTTTTTCAATAGCTTGGTTTTACTTAATATACACTATATTGTCAAAAGTATTGGGGCGCCTGCCTTTACACGCACACGAACTTTAATGGCATCCCAGTCTTAGTCCATAGGGTTCAATATTGAGTTGGCCCGCCCTTTGCAGCTTAGCAGCTTCAACTCTTCTTGGAAGGACGCCCACGAGGTTTAGGAGTGTGTCTATGGCAGTGGTCATCAACCCTGTCCTCAGGGCCCACTAACAGGCCAGGTTTTATGTATTACCTTGGGGGGAGATGCAGACTAGAATACTGCAATCACTGAGCAGCAAGTGATATCGCCTGTGATGTATTTGAGTTATCTTGCAAACCTGGCCTGTTAGTGGGCCCTGAGGACAGGAGTTGATGACCACTGGCCTATGGGAATATTTGACCATTCTTCCAGAGGCGCATTTGTGAGGTCAGGCACTGATGTTGGGCGAGAAGGCCTGGCTCGCAGTCTCCACTCTAATTCATCCCAAAGGTGTTCTATCAGGTTGAGGTCAGGATAATGATAATGATACATCGCGTGATGTCAGCATGTTCTGTCATCTGTAACAGTGTCATGAATGTGGATGTGACCACGATTAAATGTCAGATCCTCCACAGTGAGGAGATTAAACTGTGCAGACTAGTCAAGTTCCTCCACCCCAAACTCGCTCATCCATGTCTTTATGGACCTTCCTCTATGCACTGGTCCAAATCATTTGGTGGAAAGTGGGGGGAATTATGGTGTGGGGTTGTTTTTCAGGGGTTGGCGTTGGCCCCTTAGTTCCAGTGAAGGGAACTCTTAAGGCGTCAGCATACCAAGACATTTTGGACAATTTCATGCTCCCAAACTTTGTGGGAACAGTTTGGGGATGGCTCCTTCCTGTTCCAACATGACTGCCCACCAGTGCACAAAGTAAGGGTCATAAAGACATGGATGAGCGAGTTTAGGGTGGAAGAACTTGACTGGCCTGCACAGAGTCCTGACCTCAACCCAATAGAACACCTTTGGGATGGATTGGAGCAGAGACTGTGAGCCAGGCCTTCTCATCCAACATCAATGCCTGACCTCACAAATGCGCTTCTGGAAGAATGGTCAAACATTACCATAGACACGCTCCTAAACCTTGTGGACGGCCTTCCCAGAAGAGTTGAAGCTGTTATAGCTGCAAAGGGTGGGCCAGCTCAATATTGACCCCTACGGACTAAGACTGGGATGCCATTAAAGTTCATGTAAAGGCAGGCGTCCCAATACTTTTGACAATATAGTGTATATAAAGTAAAACCAAGCTATTGACATCTTGTAAAGTCATAATGGTGTCTAATCGGACTGGTGATGATGATGGCAACCTGGAGAAGGAAGCATGGGGATACGAGGCAATTAAAGTTCATGTGTGTGTAAAGGCAGGCGTCCCAATACTTTTGTGTACGTGCAGCTAGGAACAGAACAACCAACAGAAAATCTTAAAGAAGCATTCCATGTATGGATATTTTTTACATGGTTTATTTTAATTAAATACAAAAATGTAGTTCCCATAACCCCAAAGGGTACAGAACCCTTACCCTGGAATTCTTTGAGTTTGAATTTGGTGCCTAAGGTAGCATATGATTTTATTTTAATTTTTTCAAATAAAATAAACTAAAATTTGATAAAAAAAAAAAAAAATCATAAAATTAAATAAATCTTAAAAAAAAAACAAGACCCCAAGTATACCCCTGCCAGGCCACGCTGATAAGCTATACTGTTGGGTTATGAAGGTCCCGTCTACATATTTCTGTTTATTACCCAAGCAGCGATCTTTTGGCTATAATTCCAAAGACTCTTCTTCTTCTTTTCACTCTCTTCCAGGATGAGGGATATTAAAAAGTTCTACGACTCCTACTTTGCGTTGTGTCCTTCGTGACCGCCGTAGATGATTAATGATACGCCGTGTGATGTCAGCATGTTCTGTCATCTGTAACAATGTCATGAATGTGGATGTGACCACGATTAAATGTCAGATCCTCCACAGTGAGGAGATTAAACTTAAGGGTCTTTGCAGTTTCCAGAGGTTCTCCAGTTTGAATCCATGCTGGTAGCAACACAATGGAACCCCCATATTCAACCAAGCCTTACAATGCCACAAAATGCTTCCCCGTTACCTTTTGCTAGCTTAAAAATCTTCAGTTGGATGTCCCTCTGATCTGGATTCATTATTCCTGCCTCTTGATGCCAACCCACACCCATTATTATTCATCCAATAAGAAGATGTCACTGCTCCTTCCATCTGGTGATTGACCTGAACACTTAACAAAAATTGAAATTAAATTTGTAATCTCTTCAATGCACTCTCTTGGAATTTCAGTTTTTTTTTTTCTGTGAGCTTTTCTTCATAGTTATTGGGTCGGACCTTCAAAGCTCTTCTATGGTACTCTATCATATACTCTCCCCCCCCCCCCCCCCCCCCCTTCCCGCTATCTCTGGCATTTCCTAAAGGTTTCATTCTTAGTGCAATACTCAACCAGCATCATCTATGTCCTCAACTGTTCCATTCTGATCTACCTTCCGCTGTCCTGAAAGTCATTTCAGATGCCTTCACTTGGATAAATAATTGTTTTGGCCTTCCACCTTTCATAGCAGTCTTTGACATCTTACATGGCGGTAAATGGGGCACTAATCCTACTCAGTGGCATCACTAGGGTTGGTGTCATCTTGTGTGGTAAAACAAGGCGTCACCCCCCCACCCCACCCCCCGCAATATTTAAGGGGGATCTCTGTGGGATGTAAGGGGGGCTTCTGATGTGAGGGTCTCTCTGGTTACCTCTGGTCCACAGAGATCCCACTTACATGCAGAGTTCTCCTTTAGTCCAGTGTGCCAGATAAGTATTTCTAGAAGGGGGGCAGGTAAGCCATGACAGCCCCCCTCAGTCTTTTACCTTATACGACCACCCCCTCCACCCACAGTATGTGTGAGCATTGTGGACTTGGTACTTCAAACCCCAGCAAAGCAGCCTGGGATCCCATTTTTCAGCTGCTCTCCAGTGCCCCACACACAATATGACTGAGCATGACTTGTCCTCAGTCCCGATTCCTGGCGGGCCCCCTCACCTTAGTTGGTTCCATTGTCTGCAGGGCAGAAGCTGAGAGGCAGGGACGGAGCAGGGAGGAGGAAGTTGCAGCCTCCTCCTCTGCTGGGGCAGGGGCATGTGCTTGCACTTGATTGGTTGCTAAGATGCTAGGTGGTCCTAGCAACCAGTAATTTTCTCTGCAGTGAACATTGGGCAGGGGTGGGCAGCCGTGATGCCAGGAGAAGGTTTATTAGGTGGCTTGGCCTATATTAAGGTAGGGGCCTGGAGCTGCAGCTCAAATAAGCCCTACAGTAATCTGGTTCTGATGGGGATGACACCATCACAGTCGGATATCACTTCCTACATGACTGGTGTCACCCGGGTGCGGTCTGCACCCCCATAGCGACGCCACTGATCCTACTTTACAAGCCTGTGGCCTTGGTGTCACCTTTGAAGCCCTCTCCTTCATTCCTCAGGTCTAGAACATCTGGACCAGAACAGAAGCCCCACAACATTTTTAAAACACAAACCTTTCAAGCTCCTGAAAACTTTAAAAGCGTTTGTCCAAGTCCTTAAAATGTTTCACCTCAGAAGTCAATCTGAGAATAAAATTGATCCACTTTAAAACAGACCTGAAAGCCATCGAGGTCCCATGGGGTGAGGCTGTACCTGCTGCAGCTGATGGAATTCGATGGAAAGCACTTACTGCCCAATGCGCCAAATTGAGTGGGAAGAAATCCAAGTCTAAGTACTACACTTAGCCATTTAGATCACTTACTTCAGCGCTCATCTCCCACCTGTATGTCTGGCCTCATATAGAAATACATCTCGTATCTTCCTCTTCGCTGACCAACATACGTCCTTCTCACTTGTAACCATTTGTCATGCATGGCCTCAAGTCTTCTCCCCAGCAGTCTCCCCTGACTGGATTTCTCTGCTTTGTCTAATTAGACCATCCTCTGTCTTTAACACGTTTAAACCATTCTTCAACATCTATAGTCTATGGCTCCTCCTTTCTATCCTAACCAGCCATCACTGAATAGGCATAATATGTTGTATTATGTATCATGTTGTATTCCCCTCTTTGTAAGCTTGTTTTGGGCAATCCTCCCGTGCCATACAGTGCCTTGAAAAAGTATTTCTACCCCTTGAAATTTTCCACATTTTGTCATGTTACAACCAAAAACATAAATGTATTTTATTGGGATTTTATGTGATAGACCAACACAAAGTGTCACATAATTGTGAAATGGAAGGAAAATGATAAATGGTTTTCAAAATTATTTACAAAGAAATATTTGAAAAGTGTGGCGTGCGTTTGTATTCAGCCCCCTTTACTCTGATACCCCTAACTAAAATCTAGTGGAACCAATTGCCTTCAGAAGTCACTTAATCTCAGTATAAATGCAACTGTTCTGAGACGCCCTCAGAGAGCTTTTGTTAGTGAGCCTTAGTGAACAAACAGCATCAAGGAATACACCAGACAGGTCAAGAAAAAAAGTTATGGAGAAGTATAAAGCAGGGTTAGGATATATATAAATATCCCAAGCTTTGAACATCTCACGGAGCTCTGTTCAATACATCATCGGTAAATGGAAAGAGTATGGCACAACTGCAAACCTACCAAGACATGGCCGTCCACCTAAACTGACCGGCCGGGCAAGGAGAGCATTCATCAGAGAAGAGCCAAGAGGTCCATGGTAACTCTGGAGGAGCTGCAGAGATCCACAGCTCAGGTGGGAGAATCTGTCCACAGGACAACTATTAGTCGTGTTCTCCACAAATCTGCCCTTTATGGAAGAGTGACAAGAAGAAAGACATTGGTGAAAGAAAGTCATAAGAAGTCCTGTTTGTAGTTTGTGAGAAACCATGTGGAGGACACAGCAAACATGTGGAAGAAGGTGATCTGATCAGATGAGACCAAAATGGAACTTTTTGTTCTTAAAGCAAAACGCTATGTGTGGGGGAAAACTAACACTGCACATCATCCCCACCGTGAAACATGGTGGTGGCAGCATCATGTGGTGGGGATGCTTTTCTTCAGCAGGGACAGGGAAGCTGGTCAGAGTTGATGGGAAGATGGATGGAGCCAAATACAGGGCAATCTTAGAAGAAAACCTGTTAGAGTCTGTAAAAGACTTGAGACTGGGGCGGAGGTTCACCTTCCAGCAGGACAACGACCCGAAACATCCAGCCAGAGCTACAATGGAATGGTTTAGATCAAAGCATATTCATGTGTTAGAATGGCCCAGTCACAGTCCAGACCTAAATCACATTGAGAATCTGTCGCAAGACTTGAAAATTGCTGTTCAGACGCTCTCCATCCAATCTGGCAGAGCTTGAGATAATTTGCAAAGAAGAATGGGCAAAAATCTCCCTCTCTAGATGTGCAAAGCTGGTAGAGAAATCCCCAAAAAGACTTGAAGCTGTAATTGCTGTTTAGTAGAAGGAGTTATGGCGCCATGGTAAATTTGGGTCCACCTTAATGGGCCTTTTCCATTGTATTCTGTTGGCTCTCATCTGCCATAGACTCCTAATAGGCACCTGAGCTCTGCAGGGAGGCAGCTGATTTAATAAGCCTGTAAAGCAAAGCCTTCCCTGATTGCAATGGGCGCCACGAGACCGATGTTTTGGAAGTGTAAGCAGATAAAACAAGGTCAACTTAATCCCGTTTATTAATAATATCATCTCGGGGGGTGATGCAGAGTCATCTTCTGCTCATTAGCCAAACGATCCCCCTTCTCTGCCCCGCCGTTGGCGTCCTCTCTCTTCGCCCCACCTCCCTTTTCCAGAAAATTAATCTTGTTTGCTTGTTTTTTTTATTATTTTTTTTCTTTTGCGTTGCTAGCGGCTTGCTAGTCCAATTACAAGGAGGGCGAAGAAACCAGGCTTTTCCAAAATTGTCAATGCACGTGAGTAGAACGCTAAGTGGACTATTTATAAAAATTCAAAATCAATATTTAGCCATAACGCTCGATGCAAACCGCGTTACCTCTTTATAGAGCTGCTCTGGGCAACGCCCGCCTTTGTTATTGTCATAAACCTCTTTTGTAGATCATCTTTCTTCAGATTATAAAGACATTCAACAGTTTTGTTTTGTTTTTTTTGTCAAGAAATGTTTTAATTTACGCTCATCATTTCACCCCAGAGGAAGGGACCATAAAACATTTTATGTGCTATTCATCTGCAAATAATGTAAAACAATGTAGTCTTTATCAACTAGAGCAGAAGTCTCCAAACTGCCACCCTTCACAAGCCCTTATCTGGCTCTGATTGATATGAGACGCTTTCTTTCACTGATACCAACAGTGGCGCATAATGCCTGCCACTGACACAGAGGATGGGGCAGCATTCCTCCCACTGACACCAATGATGGAACATCATTCCTACCACTGACACCAATGATGGGGCACCATTCCTCCCTCTGACACCAACGATGGTCACCATTCCTCCCACTGACACCAACGATGGTCACCATTCCTCCCACTGACACCAACGATGGTCACCATTCCTCCCACTGACACCAACGATGGTCACCATTCCTCCCACTGACAACAACGATGGGCACCATTCCTCCCACCGACATCAACGATGGGCACCATTCCTCCCACCGACATCAACGATGGGCACCATTCCTCCCACCGACATCAACGATGGGCACCATTCCTCCCACCGACACCAACGATGGGCACCATTCCTCCCACTGACACCAACGATGGTCACCATTCCTCCCACTGACAACAACGATGGTCACCATTCCTCCCACCGACACCAACGATGGGCACCATTCCTCCCATCGACATCAACGATGGGCACCATTCCTCCCACCGACATCAACGATGGGCACCATTCCTCCCACCGACATCAACGATGGGCACCATTCCTCCCACTGACACCAACGATGGGCACCATTCCTCCCACCGACATCAACGATGGTCACCATTCCTCCCACCGACATCAACGATGGGCACCATTCCTCCCACCGACATCAACGATGGGCACCATTCCTCCCACTGACATCAACGATGGGCACCATTCCTCCCACTGACATCAACGATGGGCACCATTCCTCCCACTGACATCAACGATGGGCACCATTCCTCCCACTGACATCAACGATGAGGCACCTTTCCTACTGAGCAATGATGGGACACTATTCCTTCCATTGACTCCAACGATGGGGCCCCGTTCCTCCCACTGACGCCAACGATGGGGCCCCGTTCCTCCCACTGACGCCAACGATGGGGCCCCCGTTCCTCCCACTGACGCCAACGATGGGGCCCCCGTTCCTCCCACTGACGCCAACGATGGAGCACCATTCCTCCCACTGACACCAACAATGGGGCCCTGTTCCTCCCACTAACACCAACAATAGGGCCTCGTTCCTCCCACTGATCTCAATGATGGAGCACAGTTCCTCCACCTACTGACTACAGGTGCTATGTCATGTTTTTTTTTTCTCACTGACTGACTCTAAAGTCTGGAGGACAGTAAAGTGGTTTGGAAACTCCTAAACTAGAAGCTAGGCTTGGGATTTTAATTTAAATCCTTAAATATCTAAGGGCTGCAAAAATGAAGATCCGATATATATATATATATATATATATATATATATATATATATATATATATATATATATATATATATATATATATATATATATATATATAATTTTTTTTTTTTTTTTTTTTTTTTTTTTTTTTTTTTCTTAAGTACCTGTCTATTTTTTTGTGTTGGAGGGCCTAGGCGAGAATGATATTGTGCACATGGGGGGGGCTTTTATAGAGCTCAAAAAGACATCAAATGGACCTTAAACTTATATGAGTTTACTGATGATTTTTTCTTAACCGATGTTCTTTAAATTCCATCTACAAAGTGCTGAGTGGGCTCATACACTCATAATATTAGTTTATATTGGGAGACATTTATAAAGTCCAAGCAAGCTGAAAACCTGGCAGTTTCAAATGCAAAGTGAAATGTACAAATTTAAGTCATTATCCAACACATAAAATAGAGGAATGTTTGCGAATACAACTTACAAATCACATGCAATTTAGAAATCAGAAAAGTTCACTTGAGGGAAACATTGTGCAAAGTGCGGGAATGACTCGGACTGCAAAGTAAATGAGTGTGAGGTTGTGGAGCAGCAGTATTCGAACTGCAGCCCCTGGGCCAGATGTGGCCCTTTGCTTGCCCTTGGGGCACCATTTCTCCCACGGACTTAAGAGCATTATCTACTCCCACTAGCCACAGCCCAGCCCCACTGAAGTCTGAAGAACCTTTGCTTGCCTTGTTCCTACCACTGATACAAATGATGAAGCATAAATTTCCCCACTGACACCAACAGCTGATGGGGCACTATTCCTCCCACTGATGCCAACAATGAGGCACCATTCCTTCCACTGGTACCAATGATAGAGCACTATGCCTTCCACTGACACCAGTGATGGGGCACTATTTCTCCTACTTACGCCAACGATGAGGCACTCTTCCTCCCGACACCAATGATGAGGCTCTATGCCTTCCACTGACACCAGTGATGGGGCACTATTTCTCCTACTTACATAAACAATGGGGCACTCTTCCTCCCGACACCAATGATAGAGTACTTTTCCTCCCACGGGCACTATTATTCTTCCGACTGATGCTGGGGCATTTTCTCCTGCTAGCCACCCCCCCCCCATCCCAAAAGTCTGAACATAAACTAACCCTTTGTTTAGAAAGATTGGAGACTCTTGTCTTAAGCATTGTTTTATGTAAATCCTGTACCTGGAATGTTATATAGGGCTTGCAGTGGAAGTGCCCCCAGTGGGGCACTAAAATGGAAGAACTGGGGCGATTGCCGTAATAACATTCTCTACTATCTGCAGCTAAACCAGTGTTGCATTTATTGCACTGGAACTTCTCTCTGTGCCCTAGCAGTGGCAACCATTGGGCAATTGCCAGGCCTCCAGCCCTCTGTAGATCCCCTAACCTCCTCCAGTGGCTCCCTACTCCCATAGTACCACCCAACCTTCCATAGTGGTCCATTGTGATGCTTAACCTTCAACACTTCCCCTAGACCCATTTAAAAGCCCTTAGCTCCCACAGTGCCCCCTAGCTTGCTGCAGAGCCTTAAGCTTCTCCATAGTGTCCCTAACTTCCAACAGTCCCTGCAGTGCTCTCCAGTCTACCACAGTGCTCCTGGAAAGCCCTCAGCCTCCCGAAGAGATCCACAGCCCCCGACAGAGAATCTATTCCCCACAGCTGCCCCCCAGCTTTCCTCAAGAATCCCCTAAAGTGCCAACAAGTCTGCTGAAAAGTCCCCCAACTCCCTTCATATCCTTCATACCCCCACATTGACTTCCAGCCCCATCCAGAGCCTTCCAGCTTTTCAATACATATTTTCCATACTTTTATTGTGTTAGCATAAATGTTTTTTTTTTTATTGCTGGGGCTTGAAAGGTTTTAGAAGAATTTACCATGCCCTGGTCTCAATAAGGATGAAAATCACGGTCTTAGATAATGGCATCTCTCTGGCGCTGAGGTAAAGACTTGAACACAGCGGGTTATTGTTTGCAGTGGCCTGCCCCATCTTCATCTTGGTGCATGCTGAATCCTAATGGATTGAAGGAGAACCAGTGATATAAATCCTTTGGTATGCTCGGAATAGGGAGACAAATTTTATGATACACCAGCCTGGGTGGGAACTAGAAGACTCTAAATTTTCAGTCTCTGAGTGAGCTCATCCCTAAGAGCAAACCCTGTAGGAATGTGGCACCGGAAATCTAAGCCGCTCTATTATTCAGATACATTCCAAGCTTAGGGGACGTACAGGCTCTGGTCTTTCCCACCTTGGGTTTTAGTTGGTTACCTGCTATTAATGATATGCAAGATTGAGTGACCCAAACTAAGTTCACAGGTGGCACTCAAGGCTCCACTTGGGTTCTCTTATGTAGCAGCCGCTTGGGGTGCAGACAAGGACAGAGCTTGTCCCAGCTCTAGACATCTAATGGAAAAGTCCTGGAAGTTGCAAATCTCTGAAAAACCCAGTCAGAAGGTGTATGACAGCTTCAGTCCAGGCTCCAACCAGCCCGGGCTCCAATCAGGCCACGCCCCCCAATGTGTTTCATAGCGTTGGGGGCATGGCCTGGTTGGAGCCCGGGCTTGAGGCTGTCATACACCTTCTCATGGGGTTAAGCAGAGATGTGCAACTTCCAGGACTTTTCCCTTTTCCATTATTTATCAGATGCTAGAGAGTGGCTTTGGGCAGTGTGAAAGAGAGTGTAACAGACACTCTTGGCTTAAACAACTGCAGCCAGCAACCCTGCTAGGAAGCCATAGTCCGATTTGAAAAACGTGTCTGGGTTTTCGGTCCGCATGATTCCAAACCCGAACTGTCCAGGGGAATCCCAGACAGGTGCCAACCCTAGTCACGCACCCTCCAGCCTGTGTCTTAGAAACAAGAGGGAGGTGAAGCCTCCATTAATCTGTAATATCCCGCCCCCATTGTGTTTAGCGGGTTAGTGGGCATGGAGGAAGAGGGAGGGAGTGGCCTGTCATTTACCACTGTGTACACGCCCCATGTAGGTAACTCTATAGTCACATGGGCTGCTCAGATGTGATAGAGAGGAAATGCTCAGCATAGAAACTCACTGAAAACTGAGCATGTGCAGAGCTGCCATCACTGCTCTGCAAAATCCCCAAATGCAATTGGGGGACATGGACAGAAGGGGGAGATAGAGAGCAGCAGGATCAACCAGGTCTTTTGCAGAATACAGAAGACTAATCTCATAGTGACTGAGTATGAGCAGCATGGAAAGCACCATTTATTCATAGTTTTAATGATGTGGGTTTAGTGGCACTTTAAGCATATGGGATCCAGTCGGTGTGGCTGTTATGGGGTATTGGCATGGCTCCTATCCAACATCGGTGCCTGATCGCCTCCCAGCAGCAATTCTAGTCCCAGGGTTAGGGTTGCCAAATTTTCTTCAGGCCAAACCCGAACACTTTAGCGGCGCATGGCAACATTTTTATTGTAGTAGAATTGTAACAGACCTGGAACACCTTTTGGTACACCATGGAGAGTAGTAATGCGGCAAACAGTGGGTGTGGCCAAACTGCATTAACAGATGGCAACAGATCCATTACTTGGGATGCCACAGTCTGGTCTGAATAAGGTGTCCGGGTTTCAGGCAGCCTAAGACCCGAGAATATGACTCAAAACCCGGACTGTCCAGGTGAATCCGGGTTTAGGTGGCAACCCTAGGTGTCACCCCCCCCCCTCATAATATATAGGTCAGTGTCACACCCTTCTTCATAATACAGAGGTCAGTGTCACCCCCCCTCATAATACAGAGGATAGTGTCACCCCCCCTTCATAGTAAAGGGGTCAGTGTCCCCCCCTTGTGATACAGGGGTCAGTGTCACCCCCCCCTCATAATACAGAGGATAGTGTCACCCCCCTCATAATACAGAGGATAGTGTCACCCCCCCCCATAATACAGAGGATAGTGTCACCCCCCTCATAATACAGAGGATAGTGTCACCCCCCCCCCCCATAATACAGAGGATAGTGTCACCCCCCCTCATAATACAGAGGATAGTGTCACCCCCCCTCATAATACAGAGGATAGTGTCACCTCCCTCATAATACAGAGGATAGTGTCACCCCCCCTCATAATACAGAGGATAGTGTCACCCCCCCCCCCCATAATACAGAGGATAGTGTCATCCCCCCCCCCCATAATACAGAGGATAGTGTCACCCCCCCTCATAATACAGAGGATAGTGTCACCTCCCTCATAATACAGAGGATAGTGTCACCCCCCCTCATAATACAGAGGATAGTGTCACCCCCCTCATAATACAGAGGATAGTGTCATCCCCCCCCCATAATACAGAGGATAGTGTCACCCCCCCTCATAATACAGAGGATAGTGTCACCTCCCTCATAATACAGAGGATAGTGTCACCCCCCCTCATAATACAGAGGATAGTGTCACCCCCCCTCATAATACAGAGGATAGTGTCACCCCACTCATTATACAGAGGATAGTGTCACCCCCCCTCATAATACAGAGGATAGTGTCACCCCCCCCTCATAATACAGAGGATAGTGTCACCCTCCCCCCCCCATAATGCAGAGGATAGTGTCACCTCCCTCATAATACAGAGGATAGTGTTACCCCCCCATCATAGTACAGGGGTCAGTGCCCCCCCCTTTGTGATACAGGGGTCAGTGTCACCCCCACCATAATACCAGGGCTCCCCATAAAGACCACCATTAGATCAGTTGGACTGGAGGTATGTGTGTCCAGGTTTCAGGTGGACCGAACCCCCCGGACGCATGTGTCAAACCCCGAACTGTCCGAGTCAAAACCGGACAGGTGGCAACCCTACCCAGGGCAGAGCACACCCCTGTGCATGGTTCGGCCCAGGAACTTGCACAGCTTCCAGCTTTAAATAGAAGCCTCAGCTATACCGGTGAACAGCCGTGCTGACAAGGTCCCCTTTGGTTTACCGTTGACAGTTATTCTTTCCTGGCTTCTTTGGTGGCGATACTCAGCTGCGTTGAGCTCCTTCACGTCACTGGCAATCATTTTTCAGGCGATTAATTAGAAAAAGCTTTTCGGGATGTGTCATCTTCCTCGAGCGAGCAGATGTTCACAGCGCTGCAGTAGTTTCTGGATTTTCTGAGAAGGATTTCCTCCTCTCTTTCTCTCTGGTCCCCCCCGGCGTTCTGTGACTTGCAGTCAGGTGGAGGGGAAGATAGTCAGACCTATTCCAACAAGAGGCCACGATTCGTGCCTGCACAACTGCAATGCAGGTAATCCAGGCATGTAAGGGGGGCGAATTGAACATCCCGATGATGCATTTCATACGGAGCGAAAGCAGCAAGGGTTTAATGGAACTCAAAAATGTCTCCGGTTTCCCCGGCCCTGTTGCGAGAGGGTCTTTATCCGAGCATCTGTTCGCCCCGCGCTCTGCCAGAGTGCCCTGCGGCACAAAGTCACGTTACTTACAGATTCTTGGGCTCTCCTCGCTGCTTGTGCCTGCTTTTCATGAAGGGTATCGAGTCTAGATCTCCGGAGATAATAACTCTTTCAATCTTTCCCCTTCTCCTTCATTTTTCATACGTGAAATTGATGAATCAGTTTCTCTCGCTGCGGCCCTGGTGGAGGGGAGATGGCTGACTTGTTGTTCCGCTGACTTAACACTCATATTGGTATTCCAGGGGTTCTTGTTGAGCCATCTTCCCGTGTCACTTTGTTATAGATGTAAAGCAAAAAAAAAAAATGTCTTCTATGCACATTTTACTGCCAGTGGAATCTTAAAGTGGTTTTCCAACTGCAGCTTTGTCAGGTGCAAGGCTTCTCCTATGGCTGCGGTGTAACCACTGGAAGGGCCGTGGCTTCATTTTTTTTAATATATTTTTTTTTTGCATAATGCAGTCAAATCTCAGTAAAACAGACCATGTTAGTGATTTCTCAGGATCAGTGCTCAGTTGGTCTTGGAAATCCCAAGAAGTTTGCAAGGTGGTAGAAACCTCAGAGTTGCCTTGTTGCTCCATATAAATGTGGCATCTCCCAGATGGTGAGAACTTTGGAGCACGCCTGCATGTGGGTAGAAATGGCCACTTCTAGTCTCCATTCGAAGCCTAGTAGGAGGTTTACTGACAAAGAGGGTCAAAGGTGTTGTCATCCTGAAATGACCACTTGTAGTCTCCATCCAAATTCCAGTTGACAATGTAGGAGGCCTACTGAGGAAGAGTGTCAAAGGTGTTGTTACCTTGAAAGGGCCCCTTGTAGTCTCCATCCAAAGTCCAGTTGAGAATATAGGAGGCATACTGAGAAAGAGGGTCAAAGGTGTTGTAAACCTGAAATGGCCACTTGTAGTCTCCATCCAAAGTCCAGTTGACAATGTTGGAGGTCTACTGAGGAAGAGTGTCAAAGGTGTTGTTACCTTGAAAGAGCCCCTTGTAGTCTCCATCCAAAGTCCAGTTGACAATGTAGGAGGCCTACTGGGAAAAAGGGTCAAAGGTGCTGTCACCTTGAAATGGCCATTTGTAGTTTCTATTCAAAGCCCAGTTGGCAAAGTAGGAGGCCTACTGATAAAAAGGGTCACCTTGAAATAGCCCCTTGTAATCTCCATCCAAGGCCCGGGTGCAGTGGCGACCGGTGGAATTTTTTTTTTTTGGGGTGGGGGCGGCAAACCGTTCCAATCAGTCGGTCAGTTGTACTTACCCCATCGCTGGCGGCTTCCCCTGCTCAGTGGTCTCCTGTTCTCCTGCTGTTCACCTGCGGCCTCTTGTTCTCCGGGTCATTACGGCAGCTTCCGTTTCCTCCCTCCTCCTCGGCGGCCAATTGGGAGTCTTCTCTATTCGGCCAATCGGAAAACGGGTCTCACACCCGCTTTTGATCAGTGTTTAAACAGTGAATATTATTTCGCTGTTGTAACACACCTGGGTAGGATCGGAGCGCATCCTCTGCGACCCGAGCCCACCAGGTTTTGAAGCCTATTAGAGCCTCCGGCTCTAATCAGATGCTTAAAAAAAAAACAAACAAAAAAAATGCTGCTGTAATTCATGTACCCGGTGCCCTATGCATGAATCTATCCATTACCATATAGGGGGGTGGAGTGGAGAGAGGGGGCAGTGCCCAGGCGCCCCTAATGGATGGTCCGCCACTGGTTCCAAGGCATTGACACACTCTCATCTTTAAGTTTGGTTAAGGGGATGAAGCCCCAAAATGGAACCAATGTGTGGTCAGCAGAGGTTCTCGCATTAAATAGGGGGCTTCCAAGTGGGTTCTTCAGAAATGTCTGTTGTAACGAGCCCCTTTGCTCGCTCGGTTCCACTCTCCCGACACTCCTCTGCAGCTACTGAATCAGATTGCAACGTCTGCTGGTTCGGTCATCCAATGCTCCGGGATTAGAACTTCAGCTATGTGCCGTTCTAACCCAGTTGTGATAGCTCAGAACAAACACCAGGCAGGCTGTATGTAAGTTCAAACAGGAATCTCTTTTATTGCAATATACAGGCTCTTTTATACACTAAAAGAGGAGGTGCAGACCTCCTGCTCATATTACTCTAACAATACACCTGTAACCTAATTAACCTAGATCGGCAAGAGGCTAGCATTCAGTCCCCTCCAAAAGTCTCTCTCCTGGCTAGGTCTGTCACATCTGTATTTATTGATCATAAACCCAGGTTGTAGTAGGTTGCTTAAAATTATATTAAAGGCTGATTTTATTTCTAGAAATAACAAATATGTTATCAGGCTCTCACTGAGAGCCTGAGCTAAGTGCCGGTCCAGGCATGTGGGCGGATCCCGACGTTCATTGTCGCAATCTTGCCCGGGCCTGGACCAGCGCTGTGACTTCAGCGGACAGCGGGCTTCAGCCCACTGTCTACTTAAAACAGTTCACAGGAGTGCAGAACGAACTGCACTCCTGTGATCCACAAGAGAAGTACAGCCAAAGCTTTGGCTGTACTTCTCCTTTAAGTTATCACGTATTGATAACCTGCAGGTGTGTTCTCAAGGCTTCTCAAGTGCTCTGTACTTTCCATTGGGAGGGTATTTGGCCATGCCATGCCATTGGTGTTGGGCCTGTTGGATAACAGGGCAAGTATAGTGATCTCATTTCAATGACACTCCTGATGAAGCAGTAATAATTGATTGCAAAATACATTGAGTCAAGCTGTCCCCTTGTGACCATGACTGATGAAGGGGTCCTCAAGGCCACGAAATGCTACAGTTTTTAGCTGTGATGTGATATCTTCAATAAGCTATTTCAAAGAACCCTGGTTTGCGGGCAATATATACCTTAGCCTTGTGTTGGCACCAGCTTTCCGCCACTGATGGTTGCTACACCGGTGGCTGGTGGCATAGTTTCAAGCTGTCCGCATGTGACCATGCCTGATGAAGAGGTCCTCGTGGCCAGGAAATGTCACAGTTTTATGCTTTCATGTAATCTCTTCAATACGTTATTTCAAAGATCCATGGCTTGCTGGCGATATATGCCTTAGCCTTGTGTCGGTATTGGTTTCCAGCCACTGGCGGTTGCTACAGCACCCATCCACTACAAGGCTATTTCAAGGAATGTGTGCATTGGGAATAAGCTACAAGGACCCTCATGGTAGGATCACCAGGGGGTATTTTAATGAAAGCTGCAGAAATAACATTGAAAATTACTTTTAAAAATATAATGTAGCAAGGTCTCCGGCCTCCTCCAGTCTAATAAGGACTTTCAAGGCCAAAGACAGCTGACATCCTTCAGTATGTAGTGGGTTGTGAGGCATAGTGGGTGCAAAGATGGTGAAAGTCATTGGGCACCAGACACTTCTTGGATGTAAAAGAGGTTTTATTTCTCACCTCTGCTGGCTGGGTCCCTGGCTTGATTCCCACTGAAGTTTTCAGATTCTTCACCATCCCCGATTGGTGAGAATACTGGTCAGGTACTTGCTTCAGTTACTCACTGTTGTTCCTGGTAATAAGGCAGACAATCCCTTTCTGGCGACAGCTTCCCCTCTACCTCCGATCACGACAGGTGCTCCAGCCAACAGAACCATCACTTTTGATTGGACTGCAAGCCACAGTCCCAACCCTGCCCTGCTCTCTTGCTTCTGGATAAGCCCTCAGACAGCCTAGCAGCCAGATGTCCCCGGGATAGGCCCAATCTCCGGCCTAGCAGCCCAGGGAACACAACACACATTCACCAAGACAGCCATCCGGGTGGCACACAACAAAGATCATCTGACTCCACTCGAATATATAGGTTCTCCCAGCAGGCCAAGGGATTCAAGAAAACCCCTGCCCATTGGCTGAGATACCCCATATACCCATAACCTGACCTTGGGTTGCCCTTCTCGTACCTAGTACCACCAAGTACCCAACCACCTAGCGGTAGAAGAGAAAAGTGCAACTTGGGGAGAAATCAATAGATCTCTATCAATCAACCAGGATAGCTACTCCTGGCAAGTACATTTGTGAGGAGCAACCCTGCCTAAACTACAGGGTGCTACAATAATAAAATGTTAAAGCCTATAGGAGATTTTGTGGTTGGGTTTTTAATATGAGATCTGCATATTTGGAACTAGGTGGAGGCAGATTGGCCTGTGACACGACACCAGAGAAAAGATCAGAAATGCAGATGAGCAGCGTCTTATAGTAAATGATTTTGGGAGGTATAATGGGGAATTATGTAAAGTAGGGTTAAATGTGTCCTTTGACAGCCACACTTTCAGCTGTGCTTGTTCGGGGTCACCGTGGTCCTTCCTGTTGTCAGATGCAGACATCTATTCAAGATTCTTTTGACAAACCATGTTTCTATGCGGTGAAGTATAAAGCATGTCGGTGTCATCCACAGTAAAAGAAGTTGTAGAATTTTATTTTCCCTGAAAGCCCATACATCTGAGTGCCTCCCATCGCCGGAGTGTGAGACCGTGCATCAGCGGTGGTGAGTCACGGCTGACCTTGGGCCTTCTTCCTTCTACAATTCTCTCCTTGTTACTGGAACGGTCTTAATGGATAGAAGGAGACGCCGGCCATCACCTTCCTTCTGAACAAATTATGCCGGCAAAATAAAGTTTTCTTTCTCTCGGTAAATACGCCTTTCTATTTTTCAGCGTGGAAGTGACAGAATTGTGACACGCGTTTCCCCGCAATGCAAACGCCACAATCATGTTATTCATGAGCGATGAGATGAATGAGACCCGCGACCGTCTCCTTGGCTGCAGGAACGGCTTTAGAAATGTGTCACAACGCCAATTCCAGAAAAAATGAGTCCAACGCCAGGCCGTGGGACTAAATGTGTCTGTGTTTATGCAATATGTAGTGCGGAGGAAACTAGAGGTTATATGGAATAAAATTTGTCATTAGAGGGGGGAGGATTGGGCGGCTGACAGTATTAATCAGCGCCGTTGGCTGTCCTCTCTGCTGTAAAAGAGAAACTCCAGGCAAATAGAAAACCTTGACTTTAGTCCAGCTATGGATTCATTCAGATCTTAATTTGTACACTAAACCCAACTGTAAGTAAAATTTGGAGTTTAAAAATTAACATCCAAATTTTGCTGCATAATCCCCCCCCTCCCAAATCTGAGGACTTCTTCCAGTTTAAATGCCACCCAGTGTCATCCAGCCTACTTCCAGGTCAAATGACACCCAGTGTAATCCAGCCTACTTCCAGGCCAAATGACACCCAGTGTAATCCAGCCTAGTTCCAGGCCAAATGACACCCAGTGTAATCCAGCCTACTTCCAGGCCAAATGACTTCAAATGCCTTCTGGCCTACTTTCAGGTGAAATGCCACCCAGTGCCATCCAACCTACTTCCAGGCCAAAGTTCACCCAGTGTAAGCCAGCCTTCTTTCAGGCCAAATGACACCAAGTGGCATCTGGCCTACTTTCAGGTCCAATGCTACCCAGTGCTATCCAATTTACTTCCAGGCCAAATGGCACCCAGTGAAATCTAACCTACTTCCAGGTCAAATGACACCCAGAGTCATCCAGCCTACCTCCAGGCCAAATGATACCCATAGTCATCCAGCCTACCTCCAGGTCAAATGACATCAAGTGCCTTCTGGCCTACTTTCAGGTGAAATGCCATCCAACCTACTTCTAGGCCAAATGGCACCCAGTGAAATCTAACCTACTTCCAGGCCAAATGATACCCAGAGTCATCCAGCCTACCTCCAGGTCAAATGACACCCATTGTCATCAAGCCTACTTCCAGGCCAATTTACACCCAGAGTCATCCAGGCTACCTCCAGGTCCAATGACACGAAGTGCCATCCAGCCTACTTCCAGACCAAATGACGCCCAGTGCCATTTAGCCTACTTCCTGGTCAAATGACAACATGTGCCACCTAGCCTACTTCCAGGCCAAATGATGCCCAGTGCCACCTAGCCTATTTCCAGGCCAAATGACGCCCAGTGCAATCTACCCTACTTCCAGCCCATATGATGCCCAGTGCCATCTAGCCTACTTCCAGGCCAAATGACGCCCAGTGCCATCTAGCCTACTTCCAGGCCAATGACACCCATTGTCATCTAGCCTACTTCCAGGCCAAATTATGCCCAGTGCCATCTAGCCTATTTCCAGCTAAATTACACCCAGAGTCGTCCAGCCTACTTCCAGGCCAAATGCCGCCCAGTGCCATAAGGCCTACTTCAAGGCCAAATGATGCCCAGTGCCATCCAGCTTACTTCCAGGCCAAACGACACCCAGTGTCACCAAGCCTACTTCCAGGCCAAATGACGCCCAGTGCCATCCAGCCTACTTCCAGGCCACCATGAAATTTCCCTTTGCAGGTACATGATCAAGCTGGCCTGGGCACACAGTATCCTGGACAGAATGGCCTTCATACATCATTATGTAAGTGCTGCAGTTGGCCTTTAATGTAAACATGTACTATAAAAGTATATTAAAGAAGACATGGGAAACAGCAGTCATCATTGTTTGTATTTTTCTGAAGGGCCCAAGGAGCCCCAAATTCTAGGTGCCTAAAATGTGACTACTATAATCTAGTTTAGGTCCTGCTATAAGTGTCATCATGCAGGGTTTGGAGGATGCTGCAAAATCTGACCTTGGAGCTGGAGGCCTCCCATTTGAAAGCTGAACACCCTGTGGTAATATCAGGATGATAAAGCCAGCTACAAGTAAGGCCTTCCAATTCCAATCACCAGTCTCCACTCCCGGGAGAGGCACAGGGAGGGGTCACTTGATGGCCAATTTTAAGTTACATTTTTCTGTGGGCAAAGTTTGGGGTTTTAAACAAAATTTTGCTTGGTACTGGTTGGTATTACATTTTCTACCTCCGAAAGAGTAGATCATTTAAATTGTTGACTACTGTGAATGAATAAATATGTATCTTCTGGTAACTGATCATGCTTAAAACCTATTTATGCAGTACTAGTGCACTCTTCACCTCAGTCGGCTATATTAGAATGTACAGTATGAGAACACGTTGAACAATAAATAAGTGTTCCAGTCTAAAAATAACACCTTCTATAGATTCTAACGGCAGGGCTTTGTAAATGGCTCTAAAAATTAACTCTAAAAATAATCCGAGGACTGGTAATACGAACAAATAATAAAATATTATTTTGATTTTAATATTTGTATTATCTTTATTTTAATGTTATTTTTATTATTTTATAAAAAAAAAAATTAACAACATTAAACAAAATCGCAATATGAAAAAAATAATGGGAGGACTGGTGAATAGAAAATGAGCTATTCTCCTGAATAAAACACCTAAAGACCTCACTGGGTTCCAACAGACACCCTACAAAATCTGGTGGAAAGCCTTCCAAGAGTGGAGGCCCTATAGCCACAAAGCGGGCCAACTCCATATTAACGGCCATGGTTGGAGGCAAGGGCAACTCCATATTTATGGCTTTGGTTGGAGGAGGGGAAACTCAATATCAATGGTCATACGGGGAAGGAGCAACTCTATATTAATGGTCATGGGTGGAAGGGGGGCAACTCCCAATTTATCGCCATGGTTGGAGGAGGGCAACTCCATATTAATGGCCATGGTTGTAGAGGGGCAACGCTATATTACCTTGGGGGAACTAGGGGACAACTCTCTAAAATGTCCCTAGGGGAAGAGAGGCAACTCCATATTAATGGCCATGGAGAGAGGGGACAATATGTTAGGCTGGATTCACACCTATACATTTTTAGTGCTTTTTGCATTTTGCAGATTTGCACTACAGTCCATTTAACATGGTTTCCTATGGAACATGTTCTGTAGTGCAAATCTGCAAAATGCAAAACACTAAAAATGGGTAAAAAAAAATAGGTGTGAATCCAGCCAAAATGAGCTTTTCTGAATAAAACATCAAAAAACTGAATTCCAACAGACACCGTACACAATCTAGTGGAAAGCCTTCCAGGAAGACTGTAGGCACACCACAAAGTGGGCCAATTCCATATTAATGGGAAGGGGGAACAACTCTATGTAATGTCAATGGGAGGAGAGAGGCAACTCTGTATTAATGGCCATGGAGAGAAGGAGATACTCCATATTAATGGCCATGGAGAGAAGGAGATACTCCATATTAATGGACATGGAGAGAAGGAGATACTCCATATTAATGGACATGGAGAGAAGGAGATACTCCATATTAATGGACATGGAGAGAAGGAGATACTCCATATTAATGGACATGGAGAGAAGGAGATACTCCATATTAATGGCCATGGAGAGAAGGAGATGCTCCATATTAATGGACATGGAGAGAAGGAGATACTCCATATTAATGGACATGGAGAGAAGGAGATACTCCATATTAATGGACATGGAGAGAAGGAGATACTCCATATTAATGGACATGGAGAGAAGGAGATACTCCATATTAATGGACATGGAGAGAAGGAGATACTCCATATTAATGGCCATGGAGAGAAGGAGATACTCCATATTAATGGACATGGAGAGAAGGAGATACTCCATATTAATGGACATGGAGAGAAGGAGATACTCCATATTAATGGACATGGAGAGAAGGAGATACTCCATATTAATGGACATGGAGAGAAGGAGATACTCCATATTAATGGACATGGAGAGAAGGAGATACTCCATATTAATGGACATGGAGAGAAGGAGATACTCCATATTAATGGACATGGTTGGAGTGGAGGGCAACTCCATATTAATGGTTGTGGAGGGAAGCGCGCAGTTCCATATTAATGGCCGTGGAGTAAGGGGAGCAGCTCTATAATAATGGCCATGGATGGAAGGGGTGGGGGGGGGGGACTCCATATTAATAGCCATGGTTTTGGGGGGGGGGGGGGACTCCATATAATGGCCATGGGGGAAAGGAGCAGCTCTATATTAATGGCCTTGGGGAGAGAGAACATCTCTGAGTCCTTATTAATAGCCATGGAGGGGTGGGGGGTGGGGTGTAACTCTATATTAATGGCCATGGTTTTGGAACAGAATGTCCAACATGCTCATATTTGGTGGTCAGGTGTTCAGAAATGTTCAGCCATATGGCGTCTATCCCACCTGCATCCACTTAAACCTAGAACAATACTTTGGCTGGCCTTGGCTTTTTGTAGATTTCGATCTCGCTCTCCAACCTTGCTAATGATTTAAATATGAATGGTTTGGGATGAGGGGGAGTGTAATGGTCTCTGCTTGCTGCACTATGGCTTATTGCACTCAATGTATTCCTCCAGGCTTATAGTCCTCCACCTGGAACCTCTTTCTGATTAAAAAAAAAAAAAAAAAAAAAAGGTCCAAACGGAGTCTGATTGTGGCAGTGGAGATGTCAATGGCCTCCTGGGGTCCTGTTTCCTGTTGTTATAGTAACGGGAACGGAGTGTGAGGATTGTGCGACGTGATGGCACATAACCCTGCGTGTGTTTAATGTCAAGTCAATGACCAAGGAAAGCATGCGGAGGAAGCCTCAAGGTGAAACCTACAATTTACACTTTCAGTGCCGCGCCGGATCCAGCCTTCCATCAGAGCCGGGATCCCTCGGCTGTTCACAGGGGAACTCGTGTTCAGAATCCCTCCAACCAGGGCAAAATATTCATTTTTTTACCTCCCTCCAAAACTTCTATTCATCTTCTGCTCACATATATTGGTGGCTCAGAGTTTTATGACTCTATACCAATGGTCTCCAAAGTGCATTTGTTTACCCTAATCTATTTTTTTGGGGGCACTATTCTCCAACTGATAGGAGACACTCTTCCTCCCATTTACACCAATGATGGGGCACTATTCCTCCCACTGATACCAATGATGGGGTAATATTCCTCCCATTTACACCAATGATGGGGCATTATTCCCCCCACTGATACCAATGATGGGACACTATTGCCCCCACTGACACCAATGATGGGGCACTATTCCCCCCACTGATACCAATGATGGGACACTATTGCCCCCACTGACACCAATGATGGGGCACTATTCCTCCCACTGATAACAATGATGGGACACTATTCCTCCCACTGACACCAATGATGGGGCACTATTCCTCCCACTGATACCAATGATGGGGCACTATTCCTCCCACTGACACCAATGATGGGGCACTATTCCTCCCACTGACACCAATGATGGGACACTATTCCTCCCACTGACACCAATGACGGGGCACTATTACTCCCACTGACACCAATGATGGGACACTATTCCTCCCACTGACACCAATGATGGGGCACTATTCCTCCCACTGACACCAATGATGGGGCACTATTCCTCCCACTGACACCAATGATGGGACACTATTCCTCCCACTGACACCAATGACGGGACACTATTCCTCCCACTGACACCAATGACGGGGCACTATTACTCCCACTGACACCAATGATGGGACACTATTCCTCCCACTGACACCAATGACGGGGCACTATTACTCCCACTGACACCAATGATGGGGCACTATTCCTCCCACTGACACCAATGACGGGGCACTATTCCTCCCACTGACACCAATGACGGGACACTATTCCTCCCACTGACACCAATGATGGGGCACTATTGAAAATACAGCCTGCCGCCTCCAGACTGATACCCACCCATTAGCATTTTGATATTTACATAACTCCTCCCACTGCTTTCATCAGGATTCTTGAGAGGAGTATGGAGGCCGGGGGCTGTGATGTTTTTAGGACGCTATGTACAGCCCCCTGCCGGCCCCTCCCACCAGAAACGTTTTGCCTGCATTGCATAGAGAAGCACAGAGACTCAGTGCAGGGTTGATATTAAAGTGGCTGTAATCCCTTCCATATACCCAGTGAAGTGACAGCCCTCCAGAGATTTAACACATTCTCCTACATAAGTTGTACCTGTTTATCTGCAGTATTCTCTTCTTTACATCCATTCAAAGTGCTGAATTTAGCTTGTCTGAGAGTTCAGAAACAAAGGGGGCGGAGAGCTGAAAGTGCACTCCACGGAGCTCAGCGAGGAGAGGTCTGAGAGTTGATTGGAGGGAAGGGACACACCCACCTTCACACAGGATCGGAGCTGAGGTTGTCAATCACAGGCTGTGCGCGGGAGCTCCCATTTTTTTTCTTGGTGTCAGGAAAACTTGTCAGAAGCGACTCCTGCTGATAACAGAGGAAGGAGGCAGCAGACAGAAATGACACTTAGTGCTTTGGACTGAGACAAGTACACACTGTAGAGGGATATGCTTTGTTCATATTTCATGTCTACAATCACTTTAATAAATGTAAAGAAAGTGGAAAGCTTTGGTTTAAGAGGTTGAGATTAAGCAGATTATGCCTGATCTTTAAGGAGCAGTTGAGATGGAGGCGGAGTGCTCTTGTGAGGGGTCGCTCCGGCACTCCAGACTGAGCGCGATTCCTCATTGGACTTTGTGGTAATTGTTACCATTAATGAAATATTAGAACAGATTGAGGCTCATGGAGACAGCTGTCACCGCTCCCCCCCCCCCTCCGCCCTCCAGTTGTCACACAGCTCCCTGTGGTCTGAAAAATTGAAATCTGAACATTGGGAAGTGTCAGGCAGATCCGTCCTCCTTACCGAGGATCACATCTCCGACATCATAGAGGACGTACCGCCACAGACCACGTCACCAAGCCAAAGGCACCGACGGAAGCTGCCGGTATCCAGCTTGTGGGCCACATGAACGTTGCATGACTGCAACCTCCATGAATCCAGTCGCAGAACTGATAACGTGGCACCTGAGCCTGGGAGCCGGTGCTTCCATCAGTGCCTGATCACACGGGTGCTTTGCTTCAAATGAGATTGAACCCTTAAAGCTGAAATTCGTTTTACCTTCCCTGGTTCCTCCTTTTGCTTTCTCATCAGCATGAAATGTTTAAATAAAGCTTTTCTGTTTTTAATGCAAACCTTATTTTGGACCAAGTGATGTCATCACTGGATCTCTGAGCCTCTCTATGCAATGCAGGCAGATCATGGCTGGTGGAAGGGGCCGGCAGGGTGCCGTACTTAGCTTCCTGAAATCATCACAGCCCCCGGCTTCAGTGCTCCTCTCAAGAGCCCTCAGTTCTCATGCAAGCAATGGGCTGTGTCTTGGGCAGAGTTATGCAAATATCAAAATGCCTTGATGGGTTGGTTGTTGGCAGGGCAGATCCTAGGGTCACAGACGCCTGGGTGCAAAAATATTTCTGGCACCCCCACATGGGCGTGGTCATCTTTATCAGTGCCCATCAAAATCAGCCTCATCAGTGCCCATCAAATGCAGCGTCACCAATGTTCATCAAATGCAGCCCCATCAGTGCCCATCAAATTCAGCCTCATCAGTGCCCATCAAATTCAGCCTCATCAGTGTTCATCAAATTCAGCCTCATCAGTGTTCATCAAATTCAGCCTCATCAGTGTTCATCAAATTCAGCCTCATCAGTGTTCATCAAATTCAGCCTCATCAGTGTTCATCAAATTCAGCCTCATCAGTGTTCATCAAATTCAGCCTCATCAGTGTTCATCAAATTCAGCCTCATCAGTGCCCATCAAATGCAGCCTCATCAGTGTTCATCAAATTCAGCCTCATCAGTGCCCATCAAATTCAGCCTCATCAGTGCCCATCAAATTCAGCCTCATCAGTGCCCATCAAATGCAGCCTCACCAATGTTCATCAAATGCAGCCCCATCAGTGCCCATCAATATCAGCCTCATCAGTGCCCATCAAATTCAGCCTCATCGGTGCCCATCAAATGCAGCCTCATCAGTGTTCATCAAATTCAGCCTCATCAGTGCCCATCAAATTCAGCCTCATCAGTGCCCATCAAATTCAGCCTCATCAGTGCCCATCAGGGGCGTAACTAGAATTAGCAGGGCCCCATAGCAAAATGTTGTATGGGGCCCCTCTGCAAACAGCCCCCCCCACAGCTGCCCTAGTGTCAATGCAGCGTGACCTGTGCCACATATAGCATGCCCAATGCAGCGTTGCCTGTGCCCAATACAGCCTGGTCTGCCTGTGCCCCATACAGCCCCACCTGTGCAGAGGAAGAGGCAAGCCACCCGGATCAGCAGAGAGCGGGATTGCCCACTGTAATAGCTTTCATTTGAATTTCCCGTCTTCCCGGGGTTCATCATCACATAGCCCCACCTCTTGGCCTGATGCCTTTGATGACGTCACATGTCCCGCATTGGATTGGCGTTCTGTCTATCAAAGGCGCCGGGCCAAGAGGTGGAGCTATGTGACGTGAGCCCCGGGAACACTGGAAGTTCTAATAAAAGCTATTACATCAGGCAATTCAGCTCTCTGCTGATCTGGGTGGCTTGCCTCTTCCTCTGCACAGGTGAGGCTGTATGGGGCACAGGCAGACCAGGCTGTATTGGGCACAGGTCACGCTGCATTGGGCACAGGTCACAGCTTGCCTCTTCCTCTCCTCTCTCTTCCCCTGGCTGGGAGACTGTGCCGGCGGTGCTCTCATCCTCACTGGGCCCCACTTGGCTGCGGGCCCCATAGCGCCCGCATGGGTCGCTATGGTGGTAGTTACGCTCCTGATGCCCATCAAATTCAGCCTCATCGGTGCCCATCAAATTCAGCCCCATCAGTGCCCATCAAATACAGCCTCATCATTGTCCATCAAAAGCAGCCTCATCAGTGCCCATCAAATTCAGCCTAATCAGTGCCCATCAAATTCAGCCTAATCAGTGCCCATCAAATGCAGCCTCATCAGTGCCCATCAAATGCAGACTCATCAGTGCCCATCAAATGCAGCCTCATCAGTGCCCATCAAATACAGCCTCATCAGTGCCCATCAAATTCAGCCTCATCAGTGCCCATCAAATTCAGCCTAATTATTGTCCATGAAAAGCAGCCTCATCAGTGCCCATGAAAAGCAGCCTCATCAGTGCCCATCAAATTCAGCCTCATCAGTGTTCATCAAATTCAGCCTCATCGGTGCCCATCAAATTCAGCCTCATCAGTGCCCATCAAATTCAGCCTCATCGGTGCCCATCAAATTCAGCCCCATCAGTGCCCATCAAATACAGCCTCATCATTGTCCATCAAATTCAGCCTCATCAGTGCCCATCAAATTCAGCCTCACCAGTGCCCATCAAATGCAGCCTCATCAGTGCCCATCAAATGCAGCCTCATCAGTGCCCATCTAATTCAGCCTCATCAGTGCCCATCAAATGCAGCCTCATCAGTGCCCATCAAATGCAGCCTCATCAGTGCCCATCAAATACAGCCTCATCAGTGCCCATCAAATTCAGCCTCATCAGTGCCCATCAAATTCAGCCTAATTATTGTCCATGAAAAGCAGCCTCATCAGTGCCCATCAAATGCAGCCTCATCAGTGCCCATCAAATGCAGCCTCATCAGTGCCCATCAAATGCAGCCTCATCAGTGCCCATCAAATACAGCCTCATCAGTGCCCATCAAATTCAGCCTCATCAGTGCCCATCAAATTCAGCCTAATTATTGTCCATGAAAAGCAGCCTCATCAGTGCCCATGAAAAGCAGCCTCATCAGTGCCCATCAAATTCAGCCTCATCAGTGTTCATCAAATTCAGCCTCATCGGTGCCCATCAAATTCAGCCTCATCAGTGCCCATCAAATTCAGCCTCATCGGTGCCCATCAAATTCAGCCCCATCAGTGCCCATCAAATACAGCCTCATCATTGTCCATCAAATTCAGCCTCATCAGTGCCCATCAAATTCAGCCTCACCAGTGCCCATCAAATGCAGCCTCATCAGTGCCCATCAAATGCAGCCTCATCAGTGCCCATCTAATTCAGCCTCATCAGTGCCCATCAAATGCAGCCTCACCAGTGCCCATCAAATGCAGCCTCACCAGTGCCCATCAAATGCAGCCTCATCAGTGCCCATCTAATTCAGCCTCATCAGTGCCCATCAAATGCAGCCTCATCAGTGCCCATCTAATTCAGCCTCATCAGTGCCCATCAAATGCAGCCTCACCAGTGCCTGGATCACACAGAGCGGCGATCTCCCGCTGTGTCACGGAGCTTGGACCTGAAATGTTCAGCAGCTGCTGAAACAAAGTCCCGCCTCCTAGACCAGCTCCTATGATGCACGTCAACCTGATTCAATTTCCGGTATTGGATCATTGTGCCATCTATCACAGGAGCTGGTCTAGGAGGCGGGACTTTGTTACAGCGGCCGCCAAACTTTTCAGATCCAAGCTCTGCGACACAGCGGGAGATCTGCGCTCTGCATGACACACACAATGAGAGGATGAGAGAGGGGAGGACTCTGACAGGGACACCAGGATGACACCCCTCCTTATGTGTGGCACACAGGGCGGACTGCCCCCCCCCCATTGGTACACCACTGCCACTTGAGCTTTGGAGTCCCCCTGCTCATGGTGCCTAGGCACGGTTCACCCTGTGCTCCCGCCCAGGATCAGTCCTGAGTGATGAGTGGGTGTTCCTAGGCAAATTTGACAGCTCTATCTCTGACTCAGAAGGAGGTGTGTTGGACCTCTGCAGGAAGACCACTGCTTCTACATGTAGATCATTAGATTTGCAGATTGGAGAGTTCTGTCTCTAGCTCAGCTGGAGGTGTGTTGGACCTCTGCAGGGAGACCACTGCTTCCATACAGAGAGCATTCAATTTGCTGTTTGAAGAGCTCTATCTCTGACTCGGAAGAAGGTGTGTTGGACCTCTGCAGGGAGAACACTGCTTCTACATGCAGATCATTAGATTTGCTGATTGTAGAGTTCTGTTCGTGACTTAACAGGAATTCTGTTGGACCTCTGCAGGGAGACCACTGTTTCCATACAGAAAGCATTTACTTTGCTGATTGGAGAGCTCTATCTCTGACACAGCAGGAAGGGTGTTGGACCTCTGCAGAGAGACTACTGCTTCTACACAGAGAGCATTATATTTGCTGATTGGGGAGAGTTCTATCTCTGATTCAGGGGGCGTGTTGGACCTCTGCAGGGAGACCACGGCCTCCAGAGATAAAGCAAGGCTCATTCTCGGCAGCATGCTGGCAGGGGACAGGCAAGTCTTTGTATACCATTTAGCAGGTTTAAACTGGAAAGTTCAGTTGTGCTTTTACTGGTTGTATTTTGTGATTTTACAGCTC
Organism: Aquarana catesbeiana; assembly: GCF_042186555.1. NCBI lineage: Eukaryota > Metazoa > Chordata > Amphibia > Anura > Ranidae > Aquarana > Aquarana catesbeiana. Next base: position 6,733,855 of record NC_133333.1, on the reverse strand, counting down.
GTTGCTTTATAGGAATCTTTAATCGCAGTCTACCTTGCGGTGAATGTTCTCTTCCGTGAACGCGGCTAAATATAGCCTGTAAATCTAGCCACAGAGATCTCGCCTTTCTGGGTCACAAAGGGGCCTCTTTTTGATAAATGATGAATATCGTTCTACTCTTTGCCTACCAGAAAGAAAATAGATGATCCACGTGGCAGTAAATCTGCTTTCCATATTTATTTATGCAAAATACATATTCAGTTACACATGCGTCCGGGAGGAGCACTCAATCACGCCGCCGGTGATACAGCCGTGGAATGATAGGTGTGGCCTGCAGGTGGGGGGGGGGGGGCGCTCTCCCGCTTTCTCTGTGGAAAATTCATTCCTATGGAGCACATTTATCAAACCTGACTTGATCATCTGTATTAGGAGGCTTTATTGCGCCTCCTAAAACCATAAAAAAGTACATTCATCTCTGTTAATAGATGAGAAGAAAATTATTTCTCACTTGTAAAATGATGATGGGTATGGATTGAGACTCGTGGTGGACCATTAATGTGGTCAGTCACTTTGAGGAACATTCATGAGGTAGGGTGTTCCAACAGCCCCAATGAACATTTTGTTTTATTAGACAATTTTTTGGCTCAGACCTCTCTAACCCACTTTCCTCCATGATGTCTTCCTTTTTCCAGCTGTGAAAAAAACGGCAACTCGGGTATGAACTTCATGAAATTTTCATCATGTGAGCCAATAAAAGTAAATTTTATAGATGACCATGCTGAGTTGTCGGATTTTTTACAGGTGGAGAGTTGCCGTTGTATGTGTTAATGAGAAAAAAAATATTTCTTTTGCTTAAAAGGATGATGGGTATGGATTGAGATCCATAATGGACCATTAATGCAGACACTTTCCTCCACAATTGTCTTTCTTTTTCCAACTGTGGAAAAACCGGCAACTCGGTAAGATGTTCCATGAAATATACTTTCATTGGCTCAGATGATAAAATCCAAGACAATGTGAGGAAAATTATTACTCTCCCTTTAATATGATGACAGGTATGGATTGAGACTCATGGTGGACCATTAATGTGGACAGTTTGAGGAACATTCACAAGGTGTTCCAATAGCCCCAAGTAATATTTTATTAGACTATTTTTTGGCTCAGACCCCTCTAACCCATGATTGTCTTTCTTTCTCCAGCTGTGAAAAAGCTGGCAACTTGGTTTGAACATGAAATTTCCGTACGTCTTGGATTTTATCATGTGAGCCAATGAAAGTAAATTTCATGGATGATCCTGTTTTAAAGTTGTGGAGCTGCCATTGTATGGGTTAATAAGACGAAAATTATTTCTCTCTCTTAATATGATGATGGGTATGGATTGGGACTCGTGTAGGACCATTAATGTGGTCACTTTGAGGTACATTCATGTGGTAGGTTGTACCAAGAGTCCCAATGAGCATTTTGTTTTATTAGACAGTTCTTTTGGTTCAAACCCCTCTAACCAACTTTCCTCCACCATTTTCTTCCTCTTTTGTGAAAAGGCTGGCAACTTGGTATGGTCTTCCATGAAATATACTTTTATTGGCTCAAGATAAAATCCAAGACGTATGTTTTGGATTTTAACATGTGAGCCAATAAAAGTAAATTTCATGGATGAGCATATTGAGTTGCCGGCGTTTCTACAGTTGGAGAGTTGCCGTTGTACGGGTTACTAAGAAGAAAATAATTTCTCTCTTAACATGATTATAGATATGGATGGAGACTCATGGTGGACCATTAAAGTGGTCAAGTTTGAGAAACATTCACAAGGTAGGGTGTTCCAACAGCCCCAATGAACATTTTATTTTATTACACTGTTTGTTTTTTTTGGCTCAAACCCCTATAACCACCTTTCCTCTACAACCGTCTTCCTCTTTCCAACGGTGGAAAAGCTGGCAACTTGGTATGGTCTTCCATGAAATATACTTTTATTGGCTCATGATAAAATCCAGGACGTATGTTTTGGATTTTAGAATGTGAGCCAATAAAAGTAAATTTCATGGATGAGCATATTGAGTTGCCGGCGTTTCTACAGTTGGAGAGTTGCCGTTGTACGGGTTACTAAGAAGAAAATTATTTCTCTCTTAACATGATTATAGATATGGATTGAGACTCATGGTGGACCATTAAAGTGGTCAAGTTTGGAACACCCTACCTTGTGAATGTTTCCCAACAGCCCCAATGAACATTTTATTTTATTAGACTGTTTGTTTTTTTTTTGGCTCAAACCCCTCTAACCCCCTTTCCTCTACAAGCGTCTTCCTCTTTCCAACGGTGGAAAAGCTGTCAACTTGGTATGGTCTTCTATGAAATATACTTTCATTGGCTCACGATAAAATCCAAGACGTATGTTTTGGATTTTTAGCATGTGAGCCAATAAAAGTAAATTTCATGGATGATCATATTGAGTTTCTGGCGTTTCTAGAGTTGGAGAGTTGCCGTTGTACAGGTTAATAAGAAGAAAATGATTTCTCTCTTGGCTCGCAAACCCCCTCTAACCAACTTTCCTCTACAATCGTCTTCCTCTTTCCAACGGTGGAAAAGCCGGAAACTTGACATGGTCTTCCATAAAATATACTTTTAATGGCTCACATGATGATAAAATCCAAGACTTGCCTTTCACTAGAGACACCTGAACTCGTCATCTGGAGGGAGCTTTACAAATATTTGGCCATATAGTGTAGGTGTATTGGTCCATTGTCCACATTCACTTGGTCATACAGTGCATAGACATGTACCTCTTTTGAATATCTAATATAAAATTAATTTGAAGCACTTTTTTTTACTTGTCCTTGGTCTTTGTTCTTTAGTTTAAATGTAAATAGTTCTTAGTCTGGTATTTCTATACCGTTTCCTTTACTGTCCTATAAAACAGCCAGCTGGACCCCTATTATGGAGCCATGTTGCAACTTGGCCATCTTCGATTCAGCTTCCATTTGAATTGGCTGCCAATCCCCATCAGTAATATTTTCCTATTAAGTCAGTCTGGCTGAATGCATTATTTCATGTGCTCCAGTATTCAGATATAATTAGCTCATTAATGACCTGTTTTGCAAGGACTATAGCAAAGTATTCATGGTAACCCAATTCCTGCTCTCCGTCCTACCACTCGAGAAGATTAATAACCCAAATTACGCTCTAAGAACCGTTACTCCGATCACAAAGCTCCGAACTTGTCTCTTATTGTAAAAGAAAAGTAGTACGGCTTGATCGGATTGCAGGGGCGCCGTGACATCATCCTGGTTGTGTGATTTTTACGCCAAGGTTCATTTGTCCTCCTGAATGATGTGCTTTTTTCTCTCAACTCGTCTTATTAAAACTCTGGAGGAGGTCTCCTCCTCGCCGCCTCATCTATTCTTCTGTCTGATATATTAATAGCATTAAACCTGTTTTGCAACAGTTTCGCTGCTTGAGAAATACGACCCCTCCTTTATAGAGCTCATCAGTGCCTGAATGCAATGATATAGAGACGGGTTCCTGGGGCACAGAGAAAGGAATTATTTTATTTACTGTACCTAGTCACTTCATTATATGAGAAGAGCTCTGGGCTGAATGATAATCTGTATACAAGTTGAGAATAAAGGGGGGGGAGGGGGGGGGTTAGATTGTCTAAATTGAATTATGCAGCAATTATTTACTTCTTGGCTTGGAACGAGATGGAGATATGCCGAATGACAGTCCCCAGACTAGTAATATCCTGATCAATTTTAGTGTTCGTGACACCCGGTTCATGGGTCAGGATTAACGACACTGGCTCAGTGAAACCCAGAGCTTTTTTTCAGCGGTAACGCGGGGTAATGCAGTTCCGGCACCTCCAGCACTGACCGTGTATAATGGTAAGGGGTGCTGAGGTGTGCTGCATAGTCTATTGATGCTGTGAGGTGGGTAGGGGGTGGAACCAAGGAACGGTGCTTGGAGGTGGGCAGGGACGGAGAAAAGGGGTGACTCGGAAAGGGGGAGTTCCTGCACCTATTCTCTGAGTAAAAAAGCCCTGGTGAAACCCAACAGGAAATGGGTGTAGCACCCTACAAGAATAGGTTGCTAGCGACGCTCAGGTAAATCTAGTTTTTTTTGGATTCTCTGTAAACATTAGAGTGGTGTTTGATTATTTTTGGCTCTTCTGGGTCTCACTGGCTGCAAGCCCAACAAGGGCTGTCTTAATGCTGGGTACACCTGAGCGCTGCCCAGGGGCCCCAGGTGCATGGGGGGCCCCATGATCAGGGCCAGGACAGGGGGCATAGGACAGAGCGTTGGGTTGGGGGTTGGGGGGTGCACTGGTGATTTTGGCCGCTTGTGCAGCTCCTCTTTTGACGGGAGTAACTGCAATGTCACTCCTGTCAGAAGGAGCGGTGGGCTGGCTTCTGATGGAGAGATGATTCAGCTTTCTCCTCCCTCCTGCAGGGGGCGAAAGAGAGCTGGTCCTGAGACTTGATAACTAGTGGTGCACCAAAATGAAAAGCCTGGACCGAAAACCAAAGCTGAAATGGACACGTTTTTAAAAATATATACTTTTTTTTACATTTACATTTTTTACAAAAAATTATATTTGACTTTTTAATTCATATCAATTTTAATTAATTCTTTTTGGCCATTATCAGCAGTTTTCTTTCTATTTTTGGCTATTGTCAGCACTTTTCTTTCTATTTTCAGCCATTATTGGCACCTTTCTTTCTATTTTCAGCCATTATCGGCACCTTTCTTTCTATTTTTAGCCATTATCGGCACCTTTCTTTCTATTTTTGGCCGATAGTTTTCGGCGGCCATTATGGCCACATTGTTTTTATATCGGCAAAACGCCAATAACTCTACTTCCGGCTGATATTTTTCGGTGGCCATTATATCGGCGCATCCCTACTGATAACTTACCTCAGCCTCAGCGTGGAAGAGGAAGGGGGGAACCACAACTCTTATGTATGGCGGCACTGTGATGGGGAAACCAGATGTATAGAGACACTGTGATTCAGGATTCTGATGTATGGGGACACTGTGATGGGGACACCAGATGTATAGAGGCACTGTGATGGAGGATTCTGATGTATGGGGACACTGTGATGGGGACACCAGATGTATGGGGACACTGTGTATAAATAATAACCAACTATTAAATGATAGGTATTGGAATTTCCTTTCAAATTTGGCTGTTAGTGAACGTAACGAATACAAATTTATCCGAAGTTATGAATTATCCGAAATCATAAATGCCGTATCTAAATGAATGAAACGTAACAAATTAATAATAATAAATAATAATAATAATAATAAAAGGTTTTTAATATTATTATTTATTATTAATTTGTTCTGCTCCATTTGTTTAGATGCGGCATTCATTATTTCGGATAATTCGTAACTTCTGATTAATTCCTATTCGTTACATTCACTAACAGCCAAATTTGAAAGGAGATTTCAATACCTATAATTTAGTAGTTAGTTATTCTTTTGAATTTTCAAATTTTCTTTCTTATTTTTGCATTTTCGAATTTACGAATTGCGATCATAACGAATGACCCGAAAAATGAAAAAAAAACCAAACAAATGAAACGAAAATACATTTTTCGGCAATGCGCATGTTTAGTAAAGACAGGGCGTAGGTTCCAACGCATTTCACATTTTGGGGCTTCCTCAGGAGATCTTACACAGCAATGTAACTCAATGCACATGTGGCATTCAGGGGGAGAGAGGAAAGAAGAAAATCCGATGTAGCCCAAGGATAATCCATAAACTGGGAGAAATAATAAAAAGAATTGTGGATGGCTAAATGGAGCCTCTTTCGATGGGTCCAAGACATAAACTTAATTGATTGAGGTGTAGACAGCCATCTGTGGGAGAATAAACCCTCCACTTGAGGTAAAGGTCCAACTTTGGTCTAAAATGAAATATTAGGACATCCCAAGGCAGCATGCTAGGTGAGCGGCCATGGGAAGTTGTAATATTTCTTTCTGGACCATTCTCGATGGGATTGGTTCTGGATGGGGCTGCTCTGTCCCTGGAATTACTTGGTTGCAGTTCATAGTTGGGCCTTTTCCTCAAGTGGAGGGTTTATTCTACCACAGATGGTTGTTATGTTTGTATAATTGGGATATGGTGTTAATTTGTATCAGTTTATGTTTCCCATATGCTGCTCCTACATTCTCCTAGGAGATCCTATTCAGTAAATTGAGGATAATGATGCAAATACAATGTATCAGAAGATATTCTTTATATATAGACAATGGGTTGAATCGGGCCGAGCCCCAACGGGCCTCAGGCTCCATCGCACCCCACTAAGTAGAAAATGACACCAATATGTTCGACTCCGGGGATGACTGATTCTGGGTCAGGGTTTCGTGCGTAGCAGAGCCGCAATCTATTGAAAGTCATCCCTTGAGCCAAGCAATATGTTTGTTGTTTTTTGTGGATGATTATAACTGGATGAATAATGAAATAAATGATTTGATTTTATGAGATACAGTCTGTCTTTGTACTCTTAACTGCTTTAGCTCCAGAAGATTTACCCCACTTCATGACCAGGCCATTTTTTGCGATACGGCACTGCGCTACTTTAACTGACAATTGCACGGTCGTGTGACATTATACCCAAATAAAATTTGTCTTTTTTTCCCATAAATAGAGCTTTCTTTTGGTGGTATTTTATCACCTCTGCGGTTTTTATTTTTTACGCTATAAACAAAACAAAAAAAATGACCGACAATTTTGAAAAAAAAAAAACAATATTTTTTTTTTATTTGGTTGTGTGTTTTGGGTCGTTGTCATGCTGGACTACCCATCCATGACCCATTTTCAATGCCCTGGCTAAGGAAAGGAGGTTCTCACCAAAGATTTGATGGTACATTGCCATGGAAAAACACCCCCAAAGCATAATGTTTCCACCTCCATGTTTGACGGTGGGTATGGTGTTCTTAGGGTCATAGGTCCTCCATGTTTGACAGTGGGTATGGTGTTCTTGGGGTCATAGGCAGCATTCCTCCCCCTCCAAACACCGCGAGTTGAGTTGATGCCAAAGAGCTCGATTTTGGTCTCATCTGACCACAACACTTTCCCCCAGTTCTCCTCTGAATCCTTCAGATGTTCATTAGCAAACTTCAGACAGACCTGTACATGTGATTTCTTAAGCAGGGGGACCTTGCAGGGGCTGCAGGATTTCAGTTCTTCACGTCGTAGTGTGTTACCGATTGTTTTCTTGGTGGACTATGGTCCCAGCTGCCTTGAGATCATTGACAAGATCCTCCCGTGTAGTTCTGGGCTGATTCCTCACCCTTCTTATCATCATTCAAACTCCACGAAGTGAGATCTTGCATGGAGCCCCAGACCGAGGGAGATTGACAGTTATTTTGTGTTTCTTCCATTTGCGAATAATAGCACCTATTATTGTCCCCCTCTCACCAAGCTGCTTGGCGATGGTCTAGTAGCCTTCCAGCCTTGTGTAGGTCTAAAATCTTGTCCCCGACATCCTTGGACAGCTCTTTGGTCTTGGCCATGGTGGAGAGATTGGAATCTGATTGTTTGATTGCTTCTGTGGACAGGTGTCTTTTATACAGGTAACAAGCTGAGATTAGGAGCACTCGCTCAAAGGGAGTGCTCCTAATCTCAGCTTGTTACCTGTATAGAAGACACCTGGGAGCCAGAAATCTTGATGATTTATAGGGGGATCAAATACTTATTTCACTCATTAAAATGCAAATCAATTTATAACTTTTTTGAAGTGCATTTTTCTGGATTTTTTTGTTGGTATTTTGTCTCTCACTGTTATAATAAATCGACCATTAAAATTATAGACCGATCGTTTCTTTGTCAGTGGGGCAAACGTACAAAATCAGCAGGGGGTCAAATACTTTTTTCCCTCACTGTAATAGGGTTGTTGAATCCATATTGTCAGTTTCCTTTTTTCGGTTGTATTAGATATTAAAAAAGTAATAGGGGGTTGGAATATTCGGTGATTACACTCCAGCGGGGAAAACCCATTGGTGGGAAATCATGTTTGCAATAAATAAAGAATAAAAGAATCACAGATGACTGCATGGGTTGCAGACAAAAACACAAAAGTGTCAGCAGAAGAAGAAAAAAGGAGGAAAATACGGGGAAACAACAATATTGGGAAGACCATACCTTGTTGTTGGTACAGCATTTATTCCTGATAACGTACTTGTGAAATTTTTTATGTTTGCTGGTTGTGCCGTGTACGGACTGTTCTCAATTTTGTAGGGAAAGTCTCTGGGATTGATGCCGCCAAGTTTAATCACAAGAGCGTGCTGTGGCTTGTTTTGGCAATCATGAAACAAATAGGAATCACTGAATAAGATATAGATAAGGCAGCACAGGAAGGTGTTCGAAGACTAGGCTTAAAGTGAACCTGTCAGCTTCCAACCTCAGCTTATTTTAAAGTAAAAGTTCTCCCTAAGAGCAGACACCACAGGATATGTGCTGTTAGTTCCTCTGACCTTGGTTGGCTACAAAAATCTTAATTTTGCCAGGTTTAAAGCCAAGCCTTGCAAACCAACCATCTCCCTGTCCATTCGGAATGTGCTTACTAGCAATGAGCTGCTGTCTATGGAGAAGGACTCTTGGCTCTAGGGTCAGGGCTTGGCTTTAAAGACTTTAGGCCATGGGTGCTCAACCTCTGGCCCTCCAGCTATTGTGAAACTACCCATGAGGCATTGGAAGGCTGACCGTTAAAAGCATGACTCCCAAAGACAGACGAAACAGAATAGGCTTAAGATTAGGCTTCAGATTTGGAGTCCTTGTTTTTAGAGAAGGTTTCTTGGCTCTAGAGTCAGGGCTTGGCTTTAAAGACTTTAGCCCATGGGTGCTCAACCTTTGGCCCTCCAGGTGTTGAAAAATTACCCATGAGGCATTGCAAGCCTGACAGTTACAAGCTTGAATCCCAAAGGCAGACAAAACAGAATAGGCTTAAGAGTAGGCTTCATATTTGGAGTCCTTGTCTTTGAAGAAGGACTCTTGGCTCTAGGGTCGGGGCTTGGCTTTAAAGACTTTAGCCCATGGGTGCTCAACCTTTGGCCCTCCAGGTGTTGCAAAATTACCCATAAGGCATTGCAAGCCTGACCGTTACAAGCTTGAACCTCAAATCCAGACAAAACAGAATAGGCTTACGATTAGGCTTCAGATTTGGAGTTCTTGTCTTTGGAGAAGGTTTCTTGGCTCTATGGTCAGGGCTTGGCTTTAAAGATTTTAACCCATGGGTGTTCAACCGCTGGCCCTCCAGCTATTGCAAAATTACCCATGAGGCATTGCAAGGCTCACAGTTACAAGCATGACTTCCAAAGGCAGAGGCTTGATGGCACTTGTAGTTTCGCAACAGCTGGAGGGCCACAGGTTGAGCACCCTTATAAACTAAGTGAAAAAGGATCAGAGGACAAAACAGAAAAGAGTTAGGATTAGTCTTCAGATTAAAAAAAAAAATGGTGGACATCTTGGGGTGCATGACTGGGGGTAAGGGAGACTACCTGCATTACCCTGACTCTCGAGGCACCCTCTGGTATTTTTGTTTTAATACCTATACATATATGTTCTTGGCATCACCACAGCTTCTTCCTGGACAATCTTCTTAGGATTCAGCAATGCTCATACATGACTTAGGAGCACCGCTCATTTCCTAAAGTACTGCAAGCCCAACTTCCATTGATCACCAAAGTGGGTGTAAATAGCAGCTTAGGCTCACTGGAAATGGTCAGAAGAGCAAAATGTCCTGCTCTGAAAGGACTGCCAGTGCTGATCCAAGGGGGAAGTTGGGGACAGACCTGGAGTGTAGGGTGGGTAGGTAGAAACTGGGGAAATGCAAACATTTTTTTTCAAAAAATACTGGAGTTCCAGCCTAATATTAGGCAATAAAGGTTTGAAAAAAAAATCAGCACATGGGACATCAATGCAATGTGTCCCTTGTGCTGATGGCTGTAGATTTAGTTGAAATCTTCCTCCTCCAATTCCTCCCTGCCACCGTGATCTTCCAGTGCATGTTAACAGAGCTGAGGGACCTGTCACATGAGCTCATCAAGAGTGCCGATTATAGCCGTCCTTTTTGCCCCCTCCTCTATTTATAGAAAATGTAGTATTGTTTCCATAAATGAAAAGTTCTTGATGAATGGAAGAGGGGACCTTTCATTCAATCGGCCTGTCTTCCATTCATATTGTAGAAGCTGCAGTAATACTTCTATAAATGGCGAAGGGGTGCAGAAAGAATGGGTATATTTGGCACTCTTGATGAGTCCCTCTATTAACTGACGCCTGAAGATCATGGCGGCGTGGTATGGGGGATGGGAGGAGGAAGATTTCAACTCTTGTGAGTGCATATGACTGGTCCTATGGCTTTATTAAAATGTGTGGTGGTAGAGGACTGAAGATTTCAAATAAATCTCTAGCCATCAGCACAAGGGACACATTGCATTGACCTTAAGTCATGTCCCTTATGCTAATTTTTTTTTTTTAACCTTTATTGACTAAGCTTAGGCTATTAAAAACAGAACTTCTTGGCAAACATTGAAAATGTTCCAAAAAAAAAAGATATAAAAAAAAAAAAAAAAAATCAAATGCATTTCTTTACTCGGTGGACAATATGGTTATTGTGTTTGTTGGCAGCCAAGGACCTCACGTAGGCATAAAAGCACATGCAGGAGGTGATAAAGTGTTTTGTAATTGGTCTTAGTGAACTAATTAATATCGCGTACAACAATAAAACAGAGTAACAATCAGCCAAGCATAAATCCTCCACTTCTTCTATGTAGATAAAGGGAGGCTTATTAAATGGCACTCCAATGTTGTAAATTGAAATGGATTATTCTTACGGGTTTATAGCAATGGTTATGTGACTCTTAACACCAATATAGTGAAAGTTACAGTTATATAACTGTCTGTAGGATTTCGGTATTGTGTGGCAGGCAATCTTACCTGCTCATAGGCTGGAGCTGTTTTAGGAGGAGATGGAAAGGCAAGAGCAGGGGTAACTGCCACAAAATGACCCCTGCAGACTTTCCTGTCCACAGAAGTGCCATGTTCCATGCACAGGTATTGAGCACTGTAAGGTTCAGCACGCTTTGACTGGTCGAAGTCTAGCTGGTTAATGTAGTTTCACTGGTGGCAGCCCGGGGTTCTTTGAGGCAAGCAGGCTTACCGGTACTTGGTTGTCCTCAGGACTTGATGCACAATGCTATAGTTGGTGGCCATGTGGTAGTAGAGAGGGAGTAAAGATATTGTAAGGGAGTACCTGTGGTCGTTGAAAGAGTCAGGCATGGACTGATGTTCAAGCAGTTGAGTAGCCACTAGTGAAGTCCCATGGCAGGCAGAGGTCAAGGTTGGTGGCCGTCAGTAGCACAATCCTGGAACAGGCAGAGGTCAAGTTAGACTGCAGAAAGGAAGCCTACTCCAGGTAGAGTTTAGTTATGTGCAGGCAGCAGACCATAAGCATAATTCATGGACAGAGGTCAGGGCAGACAACATGGAACAGGCAGAGGTCAGAGCAGGCAACAGACATAAAGTGTAATCCAGGAGTAGGCAGAGTTTAGGGCAGACAGTAAACATAATCCAGGGACAGGCAGAGGTTGGGCAGACAGTAAGCATAATCCAGGAACAGGCAGAGGTCAGGGCAGGCAACAGACAATAAGTGTAATTCAGGCGTAGGCAGATTTCAGGGCAGGCAGCAGACAATAAATGCAATCCAGGGACAGGCAGTCAGGGCAGGTGGCAGACAATAGGAGTAATCGAGGTGCAAGCAGAGATCAGGGCAGGCAGCAGACAAACGTAATCCAGGACAGGAGGAGGTCAGGGTAGGCAGCAGACAATGAGCACAATCGCGAGACAGGCAGAGGTCAGGGCAGACGGCCGACAGGAGTAATCGAGGAGCAGGCAGAGATCAGGGCAGGCAGCAGACAAACGTAATCCAGGACAGGAGGAGATCAGGGCAGGCAGCAGACAGCAAACACAATCCAGGGACAAGCAGAAGTCAAGGCAGGTGGCAGACCATAATCATAATTCCGGGACAAGCAAAGACATGGGCAGGCAGCAGACAGCAAAGGTAATTGAAGGACAGGCAAAGATCAAGGCAGGCAGCAGACAGTAGGAGTAATTGAGGAGCAGGCAGAGATCACGGCAGGCAGCAGACAAACATAATCCAGGACCGGATGAGGTCTTGACAAGCAGAAAACATAATCTATGGACAGGCAGGTGGCAGACGGTGAAGGTAATCCAGGGACAGGCAGAGGTCAAGGCAGGCAGCAGACAGTAATCATAATCCAGGGACAGGCAGAAGTATGGGCAGGCAGCAGACAGTAGGAGTAATTGAGGAGCAGGCAGAGATCACGGCAGGCAGCAGACAAACATAATCCAGGACCGGATGAGGTCTTGACAAGCAGAAAACATAATCTAGGGACAGGCAGGTGGCAGACGGTGAAGGTAATCCAGGGACAGGCAGAGGTCAAGGCAGGCAGCAGACAGTAATCATAATCCAGGGACAGGCAGAAGTATGGGCAGGCAGCAGACAGTAGGAGTAATTGAGGAGCAGGCAGAGATCACGGCAGGCAGCAGACAAACATAATCCAGGACCGGATGAGGTCTTGACAAGCAGAAAACATAATCTAGGGACAGGCAGGTGGCAGACGGTGAAGGTAATCCAGGGACAGGCAGAGGTCAAGGCAGGCAGCAGACAGTAATCATAATCCAGGGACAGGCAGAAGTATGGGCAGGCAGCAGACAGTAAAGGTAATGCAGAAGCGGGGATGTCAGGGCTGGGAGCAGACTAGAGACTAAGCCAGGAACAGGCTGAGGTCTCGGCAGGCTAACTGGGGTCAGAAGTGGGAGTTCAGAGTTGAGGTACATAGCCAGCATAGATAATATTATTATTGAAGTTTAGATAAAGCAGCACATCACTGCTGGCCAACGGGAGCCGAAGAAGCTAGGCAGATCCACTGCTTCTCAAATAAGGATACAGCCAAAGGGAATCCCCCACTGGCCACTAGGAGCACATAGGGTGTTGTCACCAGAGCAGGGCCTGATGCCCCTCAATCAACATTAAAGCCGGGGGGGTGAGACCGCTGCTAAGCAGACTGGAGGGGGACATGCAAGATGCACCCACCACACACAGAGTTCGCCTAGGTGTCAGGAGGCAGAGTTGAGACTCCCAGTTTACATTACGGGGACGTCTGTTTTTTTTTCAGGTCATGTTCATGTCTTAGAAAAGCGCGCCCCTGTGTTCTTCTGCCTGTACTTGAGGGCCTCCTAAACAGCCATGTCTTTAGAAGATTGCGTCTGTGCAGAACAAGGAAAAGATTTTTGACATTTTCCAAAGCTCAGCTGTGCTGAAGAGCATTCCGTAACCTCCACCCACCACCTTCCCCTTCACTCCTCTGTTACCCCCCAAACCTGACAATCCATTCCTGGTTTGAGTGCTTTGTTAATTACCTGTTCTCATTGACCTTAATAACCAGCCACAAAAACCAATTGCAGAAGCTTTAATCCCACTATACAGAGAGTTTAAGGGTCATTAGGAATGTTCAATTAGAGGGAGCTGCTGTAATTAGCTCCTTGCTTTGTGTCTTTGCGCAGTAGGATGTTTGCAGTTTCTCGTTCTTCTTCCCCGGCTTCGTCGAGGATTTCCTAATGTTTAATGTCTTCTTCCAAGCAAATGTGTTGATAATTTCTTTCAATCAGCCCAGGAAGCTGTAACCCCGGTGCAGCTTTGTAATAATATTGTTTTAATGGTACCCTCAGTTCTCCGGAGCCATTACAGCCTCGCATTTTTCATCGCTTTGGGACGAAGTCAAGGTCTTCATCTCCGGTAAACACGCGGAGATCCCACCAGCGGGGGGGCCTGAGATGAATTGCCACTAATAGGAGGGAGACGGACGCCAGATCAATTCATTATGGAAGGAGTTGCAGGTTTACAAAGAGAGGACACTGCTTTTAGGCTGAACGGGAGCAATATTTCACCGGCAGCTGCCAGATTGAAGTGGGCCTTTCGCTTCCAAACCCCCCAACGCAACTTATAATGCACTTTGATTAGTCCGAAAGCCAACTTTTTGTCTTTTGGAAGACTTTTACAACTTGGCGTTATTAATCGCCTGAGGGGAGGCGAAAATGTATGGCCAAGCTGACGTTTTTTTTGGCCAAATGTCAACCCGAAAATGGAAAAATTCACATTTCATTTAAGATCTGCACGTGACGATCTCAGGTGTATACGAAAACACCAGCACAACACATAAAATATACACTCACCGGCTATTTTATTAGGTATACCTGTTCAATTGCTGGGTAACATATATTGCTAATTAGTCAATCACATGGCAGATACTCAATGCATTCAGGTATCTAGACGTGGTGAAGATGACTTGCTGAAGTTCAAACTGAGCATCAGAATGGGGAAGAAAGGGGATTTAAGTGACTTTGAATGTGGCATGGTTGTTGGTGCCAGATGGGCTGGTCTGAGTATTTCACAAACTGCTGATCTACTGGGATTTTTCACAAACTGCTGATCTACTGGGATTTTCATGCACAGCCATCTCTCGGGTTTACAGAGAATGGTCTGAAAAAGAGAAAATATCCAGTGAGCGGCAGTTGTGTGGAGGAAAGTCCCTTGTTGATGTCAGAGGTCAGAGGAGAACAGGCAGACTTGTTCCAGATGATAGAAAGGCAACAGTAACTCAGATAACCACTCGTTCCACCCAAGGTATGCAGAATACCATCTCTGAATAGACAACACATCCAACCTTGAAGAAGATGGGCTACAGCAGCAGAAGACCACATCGTGTGCCACTCCTGCCAGGCTACAATTCACACAGGCTCACCAAAATTGGACAATAGAGGATTGGAAGAACGTTGCCTGGTCTGATGAGTCTGGATTTCAGCTGCGACATTCAGATGGTGGGGCCAGAATTTGGCGCATGGATCCATCCTGTCTTGTATCACCGGTTCAGGCTGGTGGTGGGGGGTGTATTGGTGGAGGGGATATTTTCTTGGCACACGTTGGGCCCCTTAGTACCAGTTGAGCATGGTTTAATCACCACGGCCTACCTGAGTATTGTTGCTGACCATGTCCATCCCTTTATGACTACAGTGTCCCCATCTTCTGATGGCTCCTTCCAGCAGGATAATGCACCATGTCACAAAGCTCCAATCATCTCACCACTGGACAATGAGGTCCCTGTCCTCCAATGGCCTCCACACTCACCACATCTCATCCAATAGAGCACCTTTGGGATGTGGTTGAACCTAAGATTTGGCATTGTGGATGTGCAGCCGACAATTCTGCAGCAACTGTGTGATGTTATCATGTCACTATGGAGGAAAATCTCTGAGGAACGTTTCCAACACCTTGTTGTATCTAGGACACCAAGAATGAAGGGGGTCCAACCTGGTACTAGCAAGGGGGACCTAATAAAGTGGCCGTTGAGCGTATATGATACTCTTCACTTGGCTGTGCAGCTCATTATTAGATGTTGGCTACAATTGTCGGTTTAGAAAACTGTCAGCTTGTAGCTTAAGGCCTGGTTCACAGGTGATGCGATTTTCGATCTGATCTATGGCGCCAAAGCCGTGCTGGAATCGCACCAAAGAAGTACAGGAACTTTTTCAAAAATCGCTCAGTTGCATTGATATGAAGGGCCATCATTGAAATTAATGTGATTTCCATTGTCAAGTGATTTTGTACGTCTCAAGTCGCATCGGAAATGGGACTAGTGTGAACAAGGCCTAAATCTACAAGCTTAACGGGAAGTCTTCTGTGGGTAGAAATATATTTCTATAAAGTGATAGGAAAGAATTAAAAACAAAAACAAAAAAGCAAACATGTTCTACTTGCATGCTCTGTGTAATAGTTTTGCACAGAGCAGCTCTGATCCTCTTCTTTTTGGGCCCTGGCTCCTCCCTGCCGAGCAACCCCAAATAGCAAGCCTCTTGCTATGGGGGCACTCGAGCAGGCTCACTCCCAGGCCACACTCTGTGTGTCCATTCACACACACAGCGCGGCTTGGTCCCACCCCCTGCTCTCTCTTAATGGGCTCTCTGGCTGTGATTGAAAGCAGCAGGAGCCAATGGCTCCCGCTGCTGTGTGAGCCAATGAGGAGAGAGAGACTCGGAAGAGCCGCTGCTCTCATGCACATTGCTGCATCGAGATGGGGCTCAGGTAAGATTAGAGGTGGCTGCAGGGGAGTGCTGTACCCAGAAGGTTTTTTTTTTTTTTTTTTTACCTTAATGCAAAGAATACATCAAGGTAAGAAACCTTCCACCTTTAGAACCAATTTAAACCATACCAGCTTTATTATAAATGTTTTCCATTCTGATAATCTTCTGCTGTGATTGTTGATGATGAATTATTCCACAGTATCTGCAGCTACCGAGGTCAGTGAGGGCTTGTTTTACAGCTGATTTACCGATTGTTAAAGGCCAAGTCCATCTTTTAGAAACAAACAAAATGCTTATATATTTGCAGGTAACAAATTATACATGTATTTGTATTCTTTTTTTACTAGAGGAGCCTGCAAAGCATTACACCCATGATCATTGGAATACAGGTAGAATGGCTGGCTTCTGCAGACTCGTCCTCCAGCTCCCTGTCCGTAATGGGTGCAATGTCTGGTTCCTGCAGGCTTTTCTTCCAGCTCCCTGTCCATAATGGGTGCAATTCCTGGCTCCTGCAGGCTCTTCTTCCAGCTCCTTGTCCATATTGGGTGCAATTCCTGGCTCCTGCAGACTCATCCTCCAGCGCCCTGTCCATATTGGGTGCAATTCCTGGCTCCTGCAGACTCATCCTCCAGCTCCCTGTCCATAATGGGTGCAATGCCTGGCCCCTGCAGGCTCTTCCTCTAGCTCCCTGTCCTTAGTGGGTGCAATTCCTGGCTCCTGCAGGCTCTTCCTCCAGCTCCCTGTCCATAATGGGTGCAATGCCTGGCCCCTGCAGACTCTTCCTCTAGCTCCCTGTCCTTAGTGGGTGCAATGCCTGGCTCCTGCAGACTCTTCCTCCAGCTCCCTGTCCATAATCGGTGCAATGCCTGGCCCCTGCAGGCTCTTCCTCCAGCTCCCTGTCCATAATCGGTGCAATGCCTGGCTCCTGCAGGTTCTTCCTCCAGCTCCCTGTCCTTAGTGGGTGCAATGCCTGGCACCTGCAGACTCGTCCTCAAGCTCCCTGTTCATATAAGCGGTGCAATGTCTGGCTCCTGCAGACTCTTCCTCCAACACCGTGTCTGTACCCAGGTGTGAGCTTTCAGTTGGATAGCTGGAGGAATGACTAGGGACTGTGAGTGTGGTGATGACCACTCTCATATTCCATTGCGAACTACAAGTCCATCTGCTGTAGTTTATTAATTTGTGTGGATCCTCCACAGCCATGCTGATTTGAAAAGTGACAACTGCTGTGGGAAAGAAGAACCCCCACCCATTGTCACAGGGAAGAGGCCTTATTTTAAGGTGGGGGCTCCTGTCTGCACCATGTTACACCCTAAATACAGATGAAACATTGTGCAAAAGTTAGAGTTCGCGTTTAAGAATGTGTTAATACCTGAATGTCGATAGCCAGGCCATAAGTTCACTTTATAACCCATCCCTTGACCCATTTATATATCTACCTTCCCCACTCTGCTGTCCCAACTCCATGTAAGCTCCATGTTGGATGCTGACACAAGCTTAATGACCTGTCTTTCTTCTCACAAGACAGTGGTCACGCCTGGCAATTGGCCACCAGGCAGAGGAGGTCCTCTGCTCCCCCATACCCCAGAAGCATCTGCAACTTGTGCTTTTTCATGGCAGCTTCTACAGAGCAGTGAGAGGGGTGAGAATAGGTGGCCTGTAAGGTGGGGCTTAAGGAGACCTTGTCACCCAACCCTAAAGGGGCAAAGAAACAAATATATCTCTTTTAAAGAACATTTCCTTCTCCTTGCCCAGTTTTCATTGATCTACAACGCTATCCCGGTTCTCTTGCGTACATGCTCCTAAAGCTCCCCAAACTTGCCAGGCTTGCTATTATTTCCCTTGTGACTTTAAGCCATCAGTGGATTAATTGACAAATGGAGCCTCGTTCATTGAAGGCAGTGTTTTTCCATTAAAATGTCATTTTCTGGTCCAGGACCTGCAAATCTTCCTGATTTTGGTACTTTAAAAGCTTCTGCTGTCAGGAAGATCATCAATAGAGATGGAAATACGGTTAAATTAGCACTTAACATAAATTATTCAATGATTTATCTTCAGGCAGCGGATGGCACCCTTTCTAGACAGCATGGCCCTTCAGGATAATGTGACTAGTGAAGCGTGTTGTGGGCTTTGCCCAATCCTGGGGTGGTGCAGAGTTGGACTTGGACTTCTTGAGTAGAAGGGTGCATACCGCCATAGACTGTGCATAAATATAGTCTGTATGCAGGATGGTGGGAACATTACTAGACGTAGAATACAATTTATTTTTATATTTGAAGCATATAGAACTGATAAAAAGATGTGTCGTAACAGGGAGGTGGGGGCAAAATGGTGGAAAGTAGATGTCATTTAATTTTCAATTAAAAGAAATTAAAATATGCAGCTGACCCTTTTAAAAAATCTTTGGGGTTAATGCCACTTCTGAACCGTTCTGGTTTATTAAAGGCCAGGTAAAGCTTTTAAATTTAAGTGGTTGGGGCATTTTCCAGAAATGTTTTTGTAATTGTACTGTGTACCCCAGAAAAGGTCAATCTAAAAATGATAGATACTGTAGATCAGCCATTCTCAACCATGGTTCCATGGAATCCCAGAGTTCCTTCCAGAGGTGGCCAGGGATTTATTGAGCTGTGGCTAACTGACCTTCCATGTGATGGTGCCTACATAGTTCCCAGGTCCATCACCACTTGGCAGAGCCAGAGGCATAACTGAAAGAGTGGCATTCTGGCCACCACTGTAGGGGGGGGGGGTATTTTTTCCACTGACCACCACCAATGAAAGGGACATTCTGCCAATGACCACCAATGGACTCATCTTAGCAAAAGTTCCTTGAGACCTGAAAATTATTTCAGGAGTTCCTTTGGGGTAAAAGGGTTGAGAAAGGCTAGATAAAGACACACACAGACAGATACATTTAGATCTGCAGTGGGCATCTAGAGGACCATGGTCTCCAGCTTTGTTCTGACAGTTGCTGCTATCATAACCACACCCCAACACACCCGTTTTTTGCTCCCTCTCACCCCAACTGGCCACAGCCAATGCAAAAAAGCAACCTAATCTAGAATTACATAACATTATATTCTTAATCAGTAGCCTGTGGTTGGTAATATAGTGTAGATAGATATTATCAGCTGGATAGATGAAGAGAGAACAATGGACCCCCATGAAATATATGGAATTGATACTGTGATCTCTCAACTGCCATTTGGGGATGTCATGTCAATATTTGCCACATTGTTATTTATATCAATGATTAAATGTTCCAATATAAATAATTTTGTAGTGAATAATGACATGGGATGACATCACCAAATGGCAGTTGAGTGATCACATAATCTATTCCATATCTTTTATAGGGGTTAAACCAGTGGTCTCCAAACTGCGGCCCTGGGGCTGGATGTGGCCCTTTGCTTGCCTCTATCCGGCCCTTGGGGCACTATTCCATCCAAAACTGACACCAAGGATGGGGCACTATTTCATCAACAACTGACACCAAGGATGGGGTATTATTCCTCCCACTGACACCAATGATGGGGTGCTATTTCTCCCACTGACACCAAGGATGGGGCACTATTCCTCCCACTGACACCAATGATGGGGTGCTATTTCTCCCACTGACACCAATGATGGGGTGCTATTTCTCCCACTGACACCAATGATGGGGTGCTATTTCTCCCACTGACACCAATGATGGAGTGCTATTTCTCCCACTGACACCAAGGATGGGGCACTATTTCTCCCGCTGACACCAAGGATGGGGCACTATTCCTCCCACCGATATCAATAGGGCACTATTCCTTCCACTGACACCAAGGATGGGGCACTATTCCTCCCACTGACACCAATGATGGGGTGCTATTTCTCCCACTGACACCAATGATGGGGTGCTATTTCTCCCACTGACACCAAGGATGGGGCACTATTCCTCCCACCGATATCAATAGGGCACTATTCCTTCCACTAAAACCAATGATGGCGCGTTGTTTACTCCCACTGGCCACAATCGGGCCCCATCAAGTCATCAAGTCTTAAGGACAGTAAACCGGCCCTTTGTTTAGAAAGTTTGGATTCCCCTGGGTTAAATAGTCCAAAGAGCTGTCCATTTAACTACATTTCCTTCAATATGACAAAACCAGAAAGAAGAGACAATTCTTTGACTAAAACAAAGTCCGGCTATCCAACCTGTTCCATACAGGAAATGCGTTCCTCACCCACACTATTCTCCCACGTTACCTGCGTTCGCGGTTCTTGTCACTCCGTGTGATCTCCAGATATGATTTTCAATTTCCTGAGTCCTTCTGCTGGTTTGTCTAGATACCAGCGGCATCTTAAGGTACTTTCCTGAGCTTGACCCTTCCGCTGTGAACCCGTACAGCCGGCATTTCCTCCTTCATTTTTTTTTTTTTTTTTTAGCTTTGAAGCCTGGATCTCGTTCTGGCACATCTATTACTCTGAAAAATGCTTTTTCGCCCGCTTACTTATTAATATCCTTCAGGCGTTTTAAATTCCCTTTTCTGCAGATGAGAAACGAGAGGAGAAACTACCTTTAGTTTGGGCTGTTCCGGGAGCTTCAGGTAATCTCTTATAACAAGATGCAATTACACCATGTTATGGGATTAAATGGCTCCAACATGCTGCTGTTAAACCCTCCGAGTGAAACTCCAAGAAGTGGTCTAAATCGACTCCTTATATTCGTATTTTACAGAAGCTAAAAGAGAAGTAGGAAAAGAAAATGAGAAAAAAGTATTAGCCTATGGTGCATGTGTTGTGTGTAAATGTTCACATGTGCCAGCAATGATTAAAGTTTTTATCAAAGGCCAAAACTTTGTTTTTCATTTTGGATGGAGTAGGGCAGCCTTTCTCAACCTGGTGGTTCCATGGAGCCCTGGGGTCAGGGTTGTCTTAATAGCATCATGGGCCCCTGGGAAAAGTAATGCACTGGGGCCCCCTACCAGCCTGGGGCCCCAATTTACTCTCAAGAATTTAAGGCTGGGTTCACACTAGAGCACAGATCGGCTCGCGGCAGGGGTCCCGTGCATCTCCATTCACCGGTTCAGGTCTGAGTTCGGACCTGAAACGCACCAAAGGATGCACAGGACTCCTGTGCAATTCGCACCGGAGCAGCTCTGGAAATGTGTGAACCGACTCCATAGAGAGCCAGTCACAATCTCCTGCTATGCAAATTGAATGCAGGGAAACCCTCATCCAATTTGCAATAGTGTGAACCCAGCTCCAAAGTATAAGTACTGTATTTATCAGCGTATAACATCCAGGCCGTTTTTAAGGCAGGGCAAAAGGGGCAGCTGCCCTGGGCCCTGTCATTGTTGTGGGGCCCAAAGCAGCTGTCTCATACTTTCCAACTATCCTGGTTTAATTTCCCTCGTCCCTTGAGGTTTTAGTCCTGTGCTGTGTCCCAATGTCTCAGTGTGAAGTGCTGCTACTAATGCTGCCCAGCTCTGCCCTATTGTTGTGTAAAGATGACTCACCTGCAGATCCTGTGTTTACATGTAAATTACCGGCATTCATATGTAAATAGTGGCAGCATTCATATGTAAATAGGGACGGCCAGCGGCATTGATATGTATATCATGCCCCTCTGAGGTCATATCCACAGTAATCTCTAGCAACCAATCTACAAGCAGAAATCATGTATTGTAACCTCTAGCAACTAATCGGTGAGCCGTAATGTGTGCTGTAACCTCTAGCAACCAGTCAGTGAGCGGTAATGATACACTGTAACCTCTGGCAACCAATCGCAATAGCTGCCTGATCTGATTCAGTAAACTAATTTTGAGTCTAGCTGCTATTGTATATCTCAGAGCAGGTGGAGAGCATAACTGCATGGGGGCGGGCCCCAAGAAAAGTTTTTCCCAGGGTCCAATCGATATTACGATCAATCGATCAATTATAAGACAGCCCTGTATAACATGCACCTGCGTATAACACGCACCCCAAGTTTAGGAGGGAAGTTTAAGGAAAAAAACTTACATTTTAAGTGTCCATCTGCAGCCTTACCCAAGTGTCCATCTGCAGCCTTCCCCAGTGTCCATCTGCAGCCTTCCCCAGTGTCCATCTGCAGCCTTGCCCAGTGTCCATCTGCAGCCTTGCCCAGAATTGCAGCATGATCTTTTACATTTTTAGCGCCGCCGAGATAGACAGAGCCGGATGTCCTGTGTATTCGGCTCCTCTCGGCTCGTTTCGCAGTCCCGCCCCTTGGCCTGAGTCCTATGATGGACACAACACCGGTCCAATGGCGGGACGTAAAGGCTAGGAGGCGGGACTGGGCGTAACTGCAAGTGGAGCCGAGCCGAGTACACAGTACACTCGGCGCGGTCTATTTCGGCGGCGCTCGTTCCCTCCTTCCCCCTCAGAGACAGCAGGGATCGGCATATAACACGCACCCGCGATTTCCCCCGGATTTTAAAGGGAAAAAAGTGCGTGTTATAGGCTGATAAATACGGTAGTTGATAGAATTGAACATACAGTATATTAGTACTTTCAATAAAATAAATTTTAAACAATAAGAAAATATGCCATAAATCAAAGACTAATCAACACAAACGGCACCGTATGGGAGGGGAAGGCAGAAGGTGCAAGGGCACAATACTGGGCACTGTAACAGTACAGGTTCTGGGATGCTGCCTGGAACACAGCCTTCCCGGGACAGCTTAGTAAAAAGCGTGGCTGTCCCGGCAAATCCGGGACAGTTGGCAAGTATGATGTGATGCAAAATTATCATGGGGCCCCCATGCACCTGGGGCTCTCTGGCAGCACCCAGGGGTGCCTATGGAATAAGACATCCTTGCCTACGGCTCCTCCAGAGGTTGCTAGGGGTTCCTTGAGCAGTGAGCAACTTCTGCCTCACAGATAAATAAGCGCTGACACCATCTTTTTCGCTATCTGTAAAGGGGAGATTCCTCCCAATGACCACAAATCTAAGGAGCATTGTCCACTATGACCACCATACTAAAGTACTGTGAGAGGTTGACATAGCATTTAATAGCAGGGGTGCCCTAAAACCAGAAAGTTCATTTTAAGGATTCCTTCATGTTAAAATCACTGAGAAAGGCTGGAGTAGGACATTGTTAGAACCCATTTCAGGGTCCAGGGTCCTGCCATTAGACAGGATTCCCATGACTTGTTCTATACGCAATAGAAAGTGGTTGGAATTCTGCTCTTAGACGTCTGTCACTGGAAGAGGTGTCCCCATTAGTTTTCCCCTCTATTCCTTACCTATTGAGAGCTCAATATTTTTAGATTTTTTTTTTGGTCAAAGGACAAATAAAGAAATCATAAACCAGACGGAGGCAGAAAGTGCAGTTTAAAATCACACGATTAATGAAGTGGCAAAATAACACAGTTCACGGACATAATCAAAAAACAGAAGCCAGGGTTTGGATGCCAGAGCGGTAATCGGACAAGGGATCAGGAAACCAGAAATCCGCGTAGTCAGGAACAAAAATCAGGAACAGGAATTGGAAGGGAAGTCAGCCAGGCCAAGTCATACACAAGAGCACAGGAAGGAACACACTTATGCCCCGTACACACGGTCGGATTTTCCGACGGGAAAATGTGTGATAGGACCTTGTTGTCGGAAATTCCGATCGTGTGTGGGCTCCATCACACATTTTCCATCGATTTTTTTCCGACACACAAAGTTTGAGAGCAGGCTATAAAATTTTCCGACCACAAAATCCGTTGTCTGAAATTCCGATCGTGTGTACACAAATCCGACGCACAAAGTGCCACGCATGCTCAGAATAAATAAAGAGATGAAAGCTATTGGCTACTGCCCCGTTTATAGTCCCGATGTACGTGTTTTACGTCACCGCGTTCAGAATGATCGGATTTTCCCACAACTTTGTGTGACCGTGTGTATGCAAGACAAGTTTGAGCCAACATCCGTCAGAAAAAATCCTAGAATTTTGTTGTCGGAATGTCCGATCAATGTCCGACCGTGTGTACGGGGTATTAGAGATCACAGACCACACAAGGGCAAGGAGGAAATGAGCTCAGCTGCTTAAATAGCAAAAAGGGGCTGGCTGTAGGCTGGACTAATGAGGCAGGTTATTGGTAACCAGGTGAGTCACTGTGGTAACAATGAGTGGCTGGTAATTAACTGACAGCTGAGCAGCTTCTGAGCACTGAGAGAAAAGATATGCTTGTTAAAGTGGAAGTAGACTTCCCTGTATTGTTTGTACCTATAGGTAAGCCTATAATAAGGCTTTCCTATAGATACTGTTTATGTATCTCCTAAACTTGCACCGTTTAGTTGATAGTTACTGTATATGCCGCTGATGACGTCATTGTCTCATGCGTTCCGAAGGAACGGCGACCCGTGCCATTTCTTCATAGCTCTGTGCCGGGACCGGCAGCTCCCACTCAGCCGGAGTCCGCAGACCCAGAAGGAAGACGGGTGAAGGTGGATGCGGCCTCCAGCGGTGGCAACGAGGGCTTCATTTGCATGTAAGTTTCACATAATGTGCTAGTATGCGATGCATACTAGCACATTATGCCTTTACTTTGCAGGTCAGCAAAAGGAAAAAAAAAGAGACGTTTACTTCCTCTTTAAGCAGCAGGACACTCTCAAAGCCAGTGGCGGCTGATGTTTTTTTTTTTGAGGGGGGGGGGGGGGCTGGGATTGCCGCTCGGGGGTGGGTGGTTGTTTGCCTTCCCTGCTGTTTGCTGGTCTTACCCCATCGTGGCGGGTGGCAGGCAGCGTGATGCAGCGGCTTGGCTCTGAGTCTTCTCCTCCATGGCGGCTTCCAGCTCCTCCCTTCCTCCTCCTAGGCGACCAATAGGATCACCTGTCCTTTCAGCCAATCGAGGGAACGGTGTCAAAACCCGCTTCCTGATTGGCCAGGAGGAGGATTGGTGTTACAACAGGGAATATTCATTCCCTGTTGTAACATATCTGGATGGGCTGAGAGCGCACTCTCTGCGACCCGAGCCCTCCGCATATTGAAGCCTATTAGAGCCTCTGGCTCTAATCGGTACTCCAAAAAAAAAAAAAAAAAAAACAGCCCCTCCCCATTGGAATTCATGCGCTGGTGTCTTGAAAGGGGCCAGACGCATGGAGGCGGCGATGGAAGGGGGGGGCGGGCCTGTGCGCCCTTAATGGACGGGCCTCCCTTGCTCAAAGCGGAAATTCACCCAAAAGGGGAAGTTCTGCTTTTAGCATCCCCCTCCTCTTTACCATTTGGCACTTTTTGGGAGAGGGGGTGGAGCGGGTACCTGGTTTTGACAGGTACCCGCTCCCACTTTATGGTCTCGTTGAGTAAAGCGTGTCCGTAGCATACCAGCTGATTGGAGAAAAGCCAATGTAGCACCTATATTTAAAAAGGGCCCAAAATACATCCCTGGGAATTACAGACCAGTTAGCCTAACATCGATAGTATGTAAACTCTTGGAGGGGATGATAAGGGACTATATACAGGATTTTAGTAATACGTACGATATCATTAGCAGTAATCAGCATGGATTCATGAAGAATCGTTCTTGCCAAACCAATCTATTAACCTTCTATGAGGAGGTGAGTTGCCATCTAGATAAAGGAAGGCCTGTAGACGTGGTGTATCTGGATTTTGCAAAAGCATTTGACACAGTTCCCCATAAACGTTTACTGTACAAAATAAGGTCTGTTGGCATGGACCATAGGGTGAGTACATGGATTGAAAACTGGCTACAAGGGCGAGTTCAGAGGGTGGTGATAAATGGGGAGTACTCAGAATGGTCAGGGGTGGGTAGTGGGGTTCCCCAGGGTTCTGTGCTGGGACCAATCCTATTTAATTTGTTCATAAACGATCTGGAGGATGGGATAAACAGTTCAATCTCTGTATTTGCAGACGATACTAAGCTAAGCAGGGAAATAACTTCTCCGCAGGATGTGGAAACCTTGCAAAAAGATCTGAACAAATTAATGGGGTGGGCGACTACATGGCAAATGAGGTTCAATGTAGAAAAATGTAAAATAATGCATTTGGGTGGCAAAAATATGAATGCATTCTATACGCTGGGGGGAGAACCTCTGGGGGAATCTAGGATGGAAAAGGACCTGGGGGTCCTAGTGGATGATAGGCTCAGCAATGGCAGGCAATGCCAAGCTGCTGCTAACAAAGCAAACAGAATATTGGCATGCATTAAAAGGGGGATCAACTCCAGAGATAAAACGATAATTCTCCCGCTCTACAAGACTCTGGTCCGGCCGCACCTAGAGTATGCGGTCCAGTTCTGGGCACCAGTCCTCAGGAAGGATGTACTGGAAATGGAGCGAGTTCAAAGAAGGGCAACAAAGCTAATAAAGGGTCTGGAGGATCTTAGTTATGAGGAAAGGTTGCGAGCACTGAACTTATTCTCTCTGGAGAAGAGACGCTTGAGAGGGGATATGATTTCAATTTACAAATACCGGACTGGTGACCCCTCAATAGGGATAAAACTTTTTCGCAGAAGAGAGTTTACCAAGACTCGTGGCCACTCATTAAAATTAGAAGAAAAGAGGTTTAATCTTAAACTACGTAGAGGGTTCTTTACTGTAAGAGCGGCAAGGATGTGGAATTCCCTTCCACAGGCGGTGGTCTCAGCGGGGAGCATTGATAGCTTCAAGAAACTATTAGATAAGCACCTGAATGACCACAACATACAGGGATATACAATGCAATACTGACACATAATCACACACATAGGTTGGACTTGATGGACTTGTGTCTTTTTTCAACCTCACCTACTATGTAACTATATGTACACTTTGTTACTGTACACTTAGCTTAGTAAATACAGTGATGTGTTCATGTCTGTCCCCCTATCCCGTACAAGCAACAACCGGCTTTATTTCCAGTGTTTGTGAATGGATGTACTAAGGGAACACATCCTCACCTCGGTGTAGTTAATGAAGGATTTTACATTTGTGGATGCCAATCCTTAGAAATAAAAAATACTTTCATATTCGCTGTTTTATAGTTTACAATGACCTCTGGTTAGCGGTAAATTCTCATCATTTTAAGGGCTAATAAATCTATGTGAATTTATGCCGCAAGCTGCTTAAAATACAGCAGCTTCCGTAAATTTGAATCTTTGATAGATCTGAAAAATGGGATTTCCATTAGAGTTAAAAACATAATTTTGTATGAATTTGATTAAAGTGTTATTCTAGCTACCTGTATTCTGTGATGGAAGGAGCGCACGCGTTCTAGACCAGGATTCGCCAAACCTTTGTACACCTTCGTTTACATTTTATGGGGGGGGGGGGGGGGCAGTGTCTGTCTTTAGGAGACAGGCCATTCACACAGACTAATGAAGGGGTACTAAACCTTGGTGGGACCAGGGCCCGGAAAATTCTTCCAAAACCTTACACACCCCAATAGTAATAAAAAAAATTAAAAAAAACACAATAAAAGTATGGGAATGCAAAATATATATTAAAATGCTGGAAAGTTCTGGGTGTAACTGTGGGGGGGGGGGATGGGGGGGATGCGGGTTCAGAAGGGGGTTAGGGGACTTGGTGGCTTTGTAGAGGATGAGGTTTCCAGAGGGGGCTAGGTGGAGATGTGGTCTCAGGAGACTTTGCTGGGGCATTGGAGGGTGCTGCAGGGACTGTGCAAGGTTGGGAGTAGTGTGTGGGTCACCGTTGGAGATTGGCGTCACTATGGGGGGGGCTTGGGGCTCTGTAGTAAACTAAGAGGGACTGCATGTGGCTGGGGAGCGTTGTGAGAGGTTCGGAGGAGGGTTTGGGTGTCTGTTGGAGGTTGGGGGCACTATGGGGGACTTGGGGCTTTGCCGTAGGTTGGGGGGCACTGCAGGTGGCTGGAGGGCATTGTGGGAGGTTGGGAGGAGGGTGTGGGTGTCTGTTGGAGGTTGGGGGCACTATGGGGGGGTTGGGAGGAGGGTGTGGGTGACTGTTGGAAGTTGGGGGCACTATGGGGGACTTGAGGCTCTGCCGTAGGCTGGGGGACACTGCAGGTGGCTGGAGGGCATTGTAGGAGGTTGGGAAGAGGGTGTGGGTGTCTGTTGGAGGTTGGGGGCACTATGGGGGGGGTTGGGAGGAGGGTGTGGGTGACTGTTGGAAGTTGGGGGCACTATGGGGGACTTGAGGCTCTGCCGTAGCCTGGGGGACACTGCAGGTGGCTGGAGGGCATTGTAGGAGGTTGGGAGGAGGGTGTGGGTGTCTGTTGGAGGTTGGGGGCACTATGGGGGATTGGGAGGAGGCTGTATGTGACTGTTGGAGGTTAAGGGCACTATGGGGGACTTGAGGCTCTGCCGTAGGCTGGTGGACACTGCAGTTGTCTGGAGGCCACTGTGGGAGGTTGGGAGGAGAGTATGGGTGGCTGTCGAAGGTTGGGGGGGCACTATAGGGGGCTTGCAGCTTTGCAGTTGGCTGAAGGGCACTGTGAAAGGTTGGGAGAGCACTGTGGGTGGTTGAGGGAAGGGGGCACTGTGGGGGCTTTACATGCACTTTAATATTTTTTAGCCACAATAGGTGTCAACATACCTGTTTCTTGTCAGTGAATTAAAAAATCAAAAGCACAACTTTTGATTTTAACTAAATTATAAAAAATGCCCCCCCCCCCCCCCATAAAGGATTTAATGTTCAATTTACAGAGTATTACTTACCTTTCTGTTGGGATGACCAGTCTCCTGAAACCCGCTTTCTGTCTGATCTTGTCACCACCCCCTAGACCAGTGATGGCAAACCAATGGCACCCCAGATGTTTTGGAACTACATTTCCCATGATGCTCAACTGCACTGCAGAGTGCATGAGCTTCATGGAAAATGTAGTTCTAAAACATCTGGGGTGCCAAGGTTCGCCATCACTGCGCCCAGGGCCGGCCCTACCATGGGTCCCAGTGTGCCCATTGGACCCAGGAAGGACTTTGAGAGAAGTAGCAAATTCAACCACGGCCGCCTCTCCTTCTCTTTACCCAGCAAATTGACAACCAAGATTTTTTTTTCCACCAGTTTTGTGTGTCATGAAGACAACTGCCCCCCCGAGCCTCTCCGCCTGCCCCTATACTGCCCTAGCCCACCCCTTGTAATTGAACATAATGGTATGTCATATAATTTTGCATATAGACAAGGTGCTGTTGCATGTAAATCTGACTTACTGATAAATGTAATTTTAGATTTAATTATCATGATATAAAATAATGGCCTTTTGGTGGGCGTGATTTTTTTTTTTGGGGGGGTTGGGGCAGCATTTCATTCTTGGCCCAGGCAGCACAATGTCTTGGGCCGGCCCTGACTGCGCCTAGCTGATGTCATCATATCCTGCATTGTACGTGATAACATAGCAGTGCCCGCCCACCTTCTAGAGCTGGATAAAGGGGAAGGGAGTACTAGCCGTCACGGGAGGGTGGAATGAGGCATTACTCTAAAGCAGGGATCTTCAAACTACGCCCCTCCAGCTGTTGCGAAACTACACGTCCCATGAGGCATTGTAAAACTCTGACATTTACAGACATGACTAGGCATGATGGGAATTGTAGTTCCTGAACAACTTGAGGGCCGTAGTTTGAAGACCCCTGCTCTAAAGCAACATTAACCCCTTAGCATTTTTAAGCATAATACATTCAACACCATAAAATAAACACTCCCTAGTAAACGATCTGTTAAAATTCTTACCCCAGCACTGGCAGTTTGCAAACTCCAATGCTACTGGTTCCTACTTTCTTAGTGCTGCTTCCCTGAACTTTCAGTCTTCATAGGAAAGAGCTATCAGTGGACAGTGCAGTTGTCACAGTCAAGAAACAAGTTCGGAGACAAGTAGCTATAGTAGAGAGGCTCCCATCAGCCAGCTGGATAAGTACACAAACAGGTCACCCTGGACGATGACGAGGGCTCACCTGAGGGTCTAAGCCAGCTTTTCTCAACCTTTTCAACACAGAAGAACCCTTGAAATAGTTCTCCAGTCTCAGGGAACCCCTGCTAAAAATTAGAAACTTATGATACATTAGTGTGATGGTCAGTGGGAAGAATGGTCCTTACGCTTGTGGTCATTGGGAAGAATTACCTCCTTACAGATAGCTAAAAAGTTCAATGGTGTCGGTGGGAACTTATCTGAGAGGCAGAAATGGGCCAATGCTGAAGGAACCCCTAGCAACCTCTGGAGGAACCCTGGTTGAGAATCACTGGTCTAAGCACTAACCGGGGTTCACCAGAGCTCCTGATGATGGAGGTGGGCTTTGCTGCCTCTTAGTACCAGGTCGCGGTACTCAGGATCGCTTCACCCAGAGGTGAGCAAGCCAGGCTCCAGTAGCAGATATAGTAGATGGGGATCAAGCAGAAGTGTAGTCAGTAAATAAGTGAAAGGTTGGTAACAAATAGTTGCAGGTTGGGATCGAACTGAAGCATAGTCGAGGAACAAGCCAAGGTCACATATGAATAGTAGTGAAGATACGGACGGCAGCAGGAAAGACCAGAGCAAGATACAGTATTGGCTGGAAAGAGCACAATGATCTGGCAAACAGGAAGTTCAAAGACATGGCTTTAATAGGAAGTTCATGGGAGGAGGAAAGGGTTCAAGGTTCACCAGAAACCAGGCAGGATGGACCAAAGGATCAGAGAACAAGCCGTCCAACATCTCAGGTGGCTTCAGCAAGAAGAGCTACTGCATACCTCCCAACATTTTGAGATGGGAAGGAGGGACAGCTATTAGCAAAAGTATGTGGCATAGGACACACCCCCTGCCACGCCCCCTTAAAGGGGAATTACAGTATACAAAAAAAGATTAGTTAAACCCAGAAGTGCTTTTTTTTTTTTTATTAACCACTACTATTCCTTTACATTGGCTTTTAAAATCCACAAATGCAGCAATTTAGAAATTGGATGAAAGGTTTGGCTCTGGCAAACACTTTTACAAATCAGGGACAGTCCCTCCAAATCAGGGACAGGTGGGAGCTATGCTCCTGCCAGATGCAGCTGAGGTCGTAGGGTTCAGATCCCGGTCCTGATAGCAGTATCCAGTCAATCTGTTTGCTTGGAGAGGGAAGCAGAGGAGGAGGAAGAAGCAGGGGAATACCTTGCCATCCTAGGCTATGGGGGCTGTGTGTTTTTATTGATGCACGCAGTGTAGGGAGACACAACTCTAGTTCCCTGCATGCAAGGGGGGCTCCATAGGATGCTGCAAGAGAAAGGGGCCACCCTTAAACGCGTAGGTATGTGTGGCCTATGGCATTAGGGTGTGCACAACAAAGCTCAAACACGCGCATTATTTACGTATGTGTAATATATACACGCGCGCTTATAAATAAATGTAAAAAATATTTTAAAAATGTATTAAAACATGGACGCGTCAGCAGGGCAGAGGTTGGTGTCAGTCGTTTTTTATATTTTATTTTCGTATTTAAAAAAAAAAAATGTAAGAGCCCCTTTGGGTGGGGCTTTGGTGAAATATCAGCAGGGGGGAATCTGCGCCGCACAGCAGGGTGATTAGGGCGTGCCCAGGCACACCCGACACACCCCTTTTGCTGAAACAGGAAAACCTGGAGCAACAGGCATGGCACCAGCTTAAACTGGAATATAGGCAAGGAGTAAAAGATAAAGGATTGACATGGTAAGTAATTAAATCAACTGCTGAAGGTGCTTAAAAAAAAACGGAAGGTTTAATATCACTTTAAATCCTTTATGAGCTGGGGTGGGGGGTGGGGGGGGGTGGAAATAGTTTTAATAATTCAGAAAATGCCCGGAGGAAACGAACGCTCTAATAAGGAAAGGGTCAGCAATTGCCGCCTACATAATTCTCTCATGACGGGTCTACTTTAATTCTGCGCTTGTCAGCTGAGCTGGATAATGAAGCTCCAGAAATGCGAGCGCTCTGATTCCGAGCTTAAAAAAAAAAAAAATCTAAATAACGTTTATTACAGCAAGTAATTCCATTAATTCAGAGAATTGACATCTTAAGTCGTAATTAATCAATGAATTTAATTTTCTGTTCTTGCAGAATAAACAGGTATTTGGTCCTCTTGGCCGCAGTGAGTAGGAATTTGTTAGCCGCACCGGCAGAGGAAATTGGCTGAAGATTGCATAGAGGAGTGCAGACTTCTCTGTATGGGGAGCCGGGGGCAGGAGAACTCCGCACAACTCCTTCTATTCTGCTTCTTTATTTGCAGTTTTTGTAGTTTTCAGGTTTGTCAAACATAGTCATGCCATTCGGTAAGAAGGCTGTTAGTGCGCTTTTGCCAGTTGACTCCTGGAAGATTCCCCCCTCCCTGCTTTGCATGAACACTGGATCCATGCCTTCTCTACTGACAGAACGGCAATCTGCCTTGTTTGCATAGGCAGACTGCTGTTATGCCTGTGTACCGAACAATTGGTGGCTGCCAGCGGACACCGAGTCCGCAAAACCCACCGCTGGACTCCCACTGTGTGCGATCACAGCGGGAGCGAGCCACCGGCGGCGTGCATGCGTGCACCCTACCTGGAAGAGCCAAATCACACATATATATATATATATACTGTATATATATAGATATATATATATATATATATACGTGATCCGGCGCACAGGTGCCACCCTTTAGCAGTAAAACTGCTATGGGGCAGACCTTAAGTGGTTGTACACCCTTATATATGTATATATTATATATATACACAGTGAAGTGACTGGCCTCAGGTGATACATGGAGATCAAACCAGTTTATCTGCAGTCTTCTCTCCTCTACATTTGTTCAAAGTTCAGAATGCACACAGCATTTCTGAGACCCAGAAAAAAGTAGGTAGGGATCTCCTGTCAAACACTCAGCAGAGAGCTGAGTGTAATCTGAGACATGAGTGGAGAAAATGGACACACCTCTACACGGGTCTTATAGGGAACCATGCACAGCTGAGGCTGTCAGTCACCTGCTGTATGCTGGGGGGGGGAGTGTGGACAACTTCTGGGATTGTCTGTTGTCAGCATAGACTGGCAGAAGTGACTAGTGGATCGTGAGAGGAGAAAAAAATCACACTAAGTGTTTTGGATAGGGGTAGGTAGACACCTTCTTCATTTCAGAGGGTTACAACCACTTTAAAGTTGAAGTTTAGGTATGGCAATTTTTTCATAGTTACCTTCATTGGTCCAGGCTGGACTAATGTATGTTTGTGCCATAGCGGTGGGATCCCCAGGGAAGCTGGAAATCAATGTAGTAGGCACCGCTACAACAGTGATCTTCTTTACTAGCTTTTGGGTCTCATGCCCGGTGGCTGCCCTGGTGCTTACTCAATACAGGAGGTCCGCTCATTTGTCATAGGTGCCATTCAGAGAACATTTAGCATTTTCTCAGGGAATGCAAAGTTTTATCTGGTTGAGGTAGAGATTGTGATATCACCAATGCCGCCTCTTCGCCTTGCCCAATTAGTAAACCCTTTCCATTAATTGAGAAAGTGTGCCGTGTTCTCTGGTGCCTGCGCCAACGATCAACCTCCTATGTTTACTAAGCAATAGGGCAGCCGCTCAACGCAGGACCTAGAAGCTAATTGGGATCATTGCAGTAGTGGTGCCTACTACAATAATTTCCAGCTTCCACAGGGATCCAACAGTTATGGCACAAGTTGGTCCAAGCCTACTGCATAGCCCCAAGCCCCCCCAAATAGTGACTCCAATCTCTAGAGGTGTCCCACACTGCCCCCCCCTCCAATCTCTCACAGTGCCCGCCAGCCCCTGCTGCACCCTAGAGTCACCCATAGTGCCCCTACACAGTCTCCCTCATGGAGAGACCACCATCCCCTCCAGGAACCCCATCGCCCACAGTGCCCCAGCCCCTGCCGCACCCTCCAGTCACCCATAGTGCCCCTACACAGTCTCCAGCATGGAGAGGCCACCATCCCCTCCAGGAAACCCCATTACCCACAGTTTCCCCCAGCCCCTTCAAGAAACCTCAAGGCCAACAAGCTTGCTGCAAAGTCTCCTACCATCCTCCAGAACCCTACCCCGAGACAGTGACACCCAGCCCCTGCCGCACCTTCCAGTCACCCATAGTGCCCCTACAAAGTCTCCAGTATGGAGAGGCCACCATCCCCTCCAGGAAACCCCATCACCCACACTATCCCCCAGCCCCTTCAAGAAACCTCAAGGCCAACAAGCCTGCTGCAAAGTCTCCTATCATCCTCCAGAACCCCACTCCACCCCAGGACAGTGACACCCAGCCCCTGCCGCACCTTACAGTCACCCATAGTGCCCCTACACAGTCTGCAGCAAGGAGAGACCACTATCCCCTCCAGAAACCCCATCGCCCACAGTTTCCCCCAGCCCCTTCAAGAAACCTCAACCCTGCCAAGCCTGCTGCAAAGTCTCCTATAGAGTTGCCACCTTATCCCTTTAAACCCAAACACCTTTGAATTTGATTTACACGGGTTCTAAGGCTAATTACATGCTGATAAGGCACCAATGAGTTTAATTACCACCTTAATCAGCCACAGAACCCGTGTAATTAATATGTGTTTGGGTTTAAAGGAATGAGGTGGCAACTATAGTCTCCAATCATCCTCCAGAACCCCACCCCCCCCGTGAGCAGGTGACACCCAGCCCCATCCAGAGAATTTCAGGACATCATTTGCATTCCTAAGCTGGACCGATGTAACTATGTAAAAAATTGCCACACCTAAACATCAGCTCTAAATTAGCAGGCTGGTGGCCATGTGAGGCACAGAAAAGCAGAGTCCAGGTCCCAGACCGGTGGAGGGAGTGATAACAGACCAATGATTAGGATAAGAACAGACAAGCGGAGTAAAAATGCAGCAAAACAGTTCACAGACAAATAGAAGGCATGAAGAGACAGAAGTCGGGGGAATAAGAAAAAGACAAACCTCTCAATCAGGGAAGGGCTGCTTTCCCAGCATTCAATTTAACTTTTCTTGATTAGGGTACAGGTGTGCGTTGCAGAGACTTGATTAGACTTGAGAGCTGCAGGGTTCTGTAATGACCAATAGATGGCAAAGGTTCTCAAGCAAAGAAGAGGTAACACAATATGAAATGAAGAACATAAAGTGCATGTGCACCAAGAGGATAATTATATCCGTACACATAGATGGATACTGAAAAGCATGTGCAAAGGTTGCAATCACACCACAAAACTGTACAAGAAGGCAATAATATGCTTAAGATAAATATATAATAACCAATCCAAAAAATATAAATGAATAAAGTGCTTGTGCAAAAATCCTTGGTCATGAATGTGATATCAAGTGCAAAAAGTTTGGTTCAATTAAGTGATAATTGCTTCCGCCATCCATAGTACACCAATAGTGTGCCCCAGCATCTCTCCTGAAGTTGAGACCCCTACAGGTCTAGTAATGCCTCTGTTGTTAAATATCCTTGATGGGCAAAACAGCAGACTTCTTTCCTTGGAGCATCCAGCCAAAAAGGTATATTCCAATTGTTGGAAAGGAAACTGCACTGTAAATATTATCCTCCTTTTGATATCCTCCATTCTCCTCCTCAGCAGCACGAGGGCATGCCGCTCTCGTGCTGCTGAGCCATAGCCAGTAACATGGCGTCAAACCGTGCGTCATCTGCACACCAATTCGCCGCCATCCTGCTCGGTCCAGCGCGCACTGCACAGCTTTTCCGCGAACCCCCAACACACCCCTCCTAGGACCAGTCTACCCAATCGCTGCAGCCACTCTACTATGCAACAGTAATAAGGAGAGCCGGCAAAACTGTAATCCTTGAAGTGTAGTTTATTGCTACGACTAAGGCTATTGCCGAAACGCGTCAGATTTATTGTTTTATTGTTACTCTGTTGTACCAATAAACGACACTTCAAGCATTGGACACTTTTGCATTGGAGTGTGATGGGACAAATCGAGCCTCGGCACCTGTGAGTGGACCTGGTGTATGGATTGTGTTGTCCCTGCAGAGAGCGCTGTTACCTTTCTTCTTTTCCAAGCTACTCTACTATGCCATAGCTGTTGCTACAGTTACCCAATGGCGCTCTAGAAGCCACAAGCGCAAATTTGCGTACGGTCGGCGCTAAGGGAAGCATATTATTGCCTTCTTGTACAGTTTTGTGTTGTGATTGCAACCTTTGCACATGTTTTTCAAGACATATAAAGGACATACACCTCCAGATTTCTACTCAGCCTTTTAACCCCTGACCTCCAAAACCACCCCCTCTTACCCCATAAATGACATGACAAGGTTTTTGGAGTAAAAAATGGCCTTACGGCCTTTTATTTAAACAATTAACGTAAGTTAACATTTAAAATAACCATCAACTAAAGCTTCTCTATACTTTTTAGTGGTCTTCGAGGGCAACGACACACAACTTGGTCACCTGGACCAACTTCTTTTAAAACTCAGGCCTCCAGTCGCAAGCCACCGACTCGGAGACGGTATTCGACATGCGCAGTGACCTACCATTTAAGCTCTTCCTGGTTAAACCCTTCGTTAACCGGAAGGTACCCGGGAACCCCATACCACAGATGGGTCCCAACCACCTTTATATACCAGCCTTCTTCTCTTCCTCCAAAGACCCACCACTGCCGGGCTGTCCTGACAGCCCAACTGACATAATGACCAAACATAGGGAGGGCCGGTGGGAATCTCCACGCTCTCTGCTATCACCTGACGTCACTTCCTGTCTCTTCCTAGCACTAACTTCCCCCCAGTCTCCTCCCGGCTCTTAACCACCCCCCTTTTCTTAAAGGAGCGCCTACCAAGCTTTACCCCTGTCTATCCTGCCGTCCTGCTTCCGTCATGCTGTCCCTCCGCCCATGTAATTTATTCTTTTGCTCTGGGACTCCCTTTATCCATCTATGTGTACTGATATAATTACCCCCTTGGTGCACATGCACTTTATGTTGTTCATCTCGTATTGAGTAAGCGCCACATTATTACCTCTTATTTACTCTCTATTGTGTGGAAACACTTTTCAATGTTGGCAGCCACTCATTGATTTTTATTTTTAATTTGGTTGCACATTAGTGTTTTTATTTATCCTTTTATAAAGGCTCTCAAGCAATCCATATTAACATAGCACCAACTACATGTTTTCAGTAAGCAGGGATTATGGGACAGGCTTCCAAGGTAGCAGCCATAACAGTTCAGCAGCTTTAGCCTATGGGTCTACAAGGAATCCATTAGCAAAGGGAATAATGAGGAGACATTTAACTTTTCCTATTGTGTTGGTCCCTCACTGGCCAAACCAGTGGAACCAGTTGCCAGCACTGACTATGTGCAGCAATAACCTCTCACTCTCTTAGTTTCTGGTGTCAAAGTGAACCAACACACATTTCAGCTTTTCCCCAGAAAATATCTTCTAAGATCATGAGATGCTTGTAAGCTACTCAGATCCAAAGTGTAATATTAAAGGACAAGTGCGGGGAAAAGCTTGTTTGGCTGTACTTCTCCTGTGGCTCAGAGGAGTGCAGTTCGCTCTGTACTTCTGCGACCCGTTTTCAGCCGTCTGCTGACATCACAGAGCTGCTTTAAGGCTTGGGCAAGATTGCGACAATAAAGTCTGGATCCGCCCACATGCCTGGACCGACACCTGACTCAGCCTCTCAGCCGGCCTGAGCCAGCTGCTTCTGCCCCCTCCATAGCCCAGCACGCGCGGGGTCGCTGCAAAGCAGGCAGCGGTCTTTGACCATGTAAGGAAACGTCCCACACCTTGCTTGAGTGCTTTCATCATACAACGCTTCCTCCAGTCTGAATAGAGATATCAGATCTTCCAACCACTGACAACCAATAACTAGGCAGTACTCGTTTTAGCTGCTCAACATGAACTGTTTATTTGAACACAGGCACACAGAGATATTCAAACTTCTCATCGGCAGACTGTCCAATCAGCAGGGAGAGCTGTTGGAGGAATCCCCCCCCCTCCCTCCTCACAGCAAATACACATCCCATAATACCCAAGGCAGACAGACACAATAGAACAATGGAATAAAGCCACACAAAGAGTATACAACAGTATGAGACAATATACAATATATATCTATATAGATATATATATATATACAGTATCTATCTATCTATCTATCTATCTATCTATCTATCTATCTATCTATCTACAGATATATATATATATATATATATATATATATACACAACATTCCAGTGTGGTTGTACAGCGAGTCCGATTAGTACAGAACAGACCGGTGTTCTTGGTCACCCTGTGCCCCTAATAGACACAGGGTGACTTACACATAGGAGATGCATGGGGAGCTGAAACAATGGTTTCCCAACCTCTCCAAGGGATTCTGGGTTCCACGGGCCCCCCCGCCCAAAGTGACTCGCGTCACAGACCAACTGTCTGTTCATGGAGCTCTGAGAATCGAGCAATTAGCGGTGTTTGATCGCCCGGTTCTCAGTCTTAGAGCTGGGGAGCTACAGATGCAGCATCCACCTAGATGAGTATGATCTTTGAAAAACAAAAAAAAAAAAAAGCCGAACTTCTCTTTTATTGCGATTTGGTACTTTTTATACAAAATATAAAATATTGCAGCCGTGCTGTTGTGTTTCTGTTGTTTCCTAAGCCGCAATGTGTTTTTGTTGTTTCCTAAGCCGCGATGCTGTCTCTCTGTTGAGCTTACATTGCCTCTTCGATTCCCTAACCAGAGAATTAAATATTAACTTTTGTTCAATTGTAGAGGAACAATGCAAAGCAATATCGTGTGCACAAATAAATGTGACCATAACCGTACACATGTACAAGCTGTGATATGGGGGTTGGTTAGCTCAGGCAGTAGATGCCTTGTAAGTGGAGTCCATGCCAGTCTGAACTGTGCTTTAAAGGCTTGTTTGCCCGCCGGCTACACTTCAGCAACTATAAAACAACAAAAGAGAGGGCACCCCGACCTAGTGCGTTACCATAACACAATTTTATTTGAAGAATAAATAACAAGTGAACACTCACAAATGCATATCTAGAAAAGCTGATGAAACTGCTTCGAAATCCACCATTATCCGCTGATGGCATGGGCAGACCTCCTAGCCTCCAGGAACGGTTGAAGCTTTTCGAGGGTCAAACCTTCTTCATCAGAACCAAACCCAAACATTGGTCTTCCAGACCACAGGTTCTTCAGGTTTTCAGCCTATTATCACAGAACCTCTCTGTACGAGCCCCACTCCTGGCCTCCAGATAGGGTTCTCCCAGCACCATGGGTTCTCTTACACTTCTCAAGAATACAGGACGCCCTCCAGTCCCTTCTGTGGACCTGCTTAGTCACCTCAACTTTCTCGATCTCTCCGAATCCTTGTAGCTGTCTTGACTATCCCAGTTCCTTTGGCAAGAAATCCCCCTATCATGGGGGTCTCGTCTCCCAGGCAAGTCACCTCTCCTGGCTGTAGCACACCGCTATCTTCACACGCAAGCTGTGTGGCTGAATGGCAGCAACTGCCCTGAGCTGCTCTCAGACCTGGCTTATAACGACCCTGCACACCCGGGCACTCAAACAGGCTGTAGGCGCCCAGCAAAGTCCGGACACGGGATTGAAGGTTTTTTCCCACCCAAGACCCTGATCCAGGATTATGAAGTCTGGAGAAAAGCACAACAAAAGCACAACTTTCTCCGTTTAAACCAAACACTCTGGAGTTTTGCATTAAAGTGATATTAATTAATTTTTTGTTTTAAATTAGGGAAACACGTCATGCTTACCTGCTCTGTAATGGTTTTGCACAGAGCAGCCCCGATCCCCTTCTCCTGGGGTCCCTCGGCGGTGCTCCGGGCCCTCAGAGCAAGCACCTTGCAATGGGGGTCAGGCTCTCTCCCGAGCAGCTGCCCTCTGTGTGTGCCTTTACACATGGACCATGGCCCTGCCTCTGCGCTCTCCTCATCCGTTTACTGGCTCTGATTGACAGTAACAGGAGCCAATGGCTGCCATTGCTGTCTCAACCAATGAGGAGGGAGAGCACATCGCTGGATTGAAATGGGGCTAAGGTAAGGTTTAGGGGGGCTGGGGGTGCTACGTAGAATGCAAGACGGTAAATAAAAAAAACATGAGCGTTTACAACCAGTTTAAGCTTTAATGCGTATCCTGTGTCGTTTCTATTTGACTTCACATAGTGGCGGGGCCTCGCGCTATCACAAGACGTATTCAGTAAATCAAAAAGAAGTGATTGTATTTTTTATAAATAGTTTTTAGAAAGGTACAAGTGCTAAAAATACGGATGTATCACAAATACCTGTAGAGAGTTCCATTGAAGTGGATCAAAATTTCTACATTTTTCAGGCATTTATTAGGATAAAAAGGTGGAAAGCCTTCATATAGTGCCAATAATTCTAGATTGGGTTGTACGTGTTTTCATCCACTCGGTTGTTTTCTACATTTTGCACAGTGCTTTTTGATAGGCTAGATTGGTCATTGTTAAGCACTACAGTGCCTTTGAAATAGTATTCATACACCTTTGAAATTTTCCACATTTTGTCATGTTACAACCAAAACTCCTTTGAAATTGGCGTGCATTTGTAAGGCGCCCCCCCCTGAGTCAATACTTTGTAGAACCCCTTTTCTCTACAAGTCTTTTTGGGGATGTCTCTACCAGCTTTGCACATCTAGAGAGGACATTTCTGCCCATTCTTCTTTGTAAAATATCTCAAG
Source organism: Aquarana catesbeiana (assembly GCF_042186555.1). Taxonomy (NCBI): domain Eukaryota; kingdom Metazoa; phylum Chordata; class Amphibia; order Anura; family Ranidae; genus Aquarana; species Aquarana catesbeiana. The sequence continues at coordinate 6,693,210 of NC_133333.1, read as the reverse complement.
CTCTGTCAGATTGGATGGAGAGCATCTGTGAACAGCAATTTTTAAGTCTTGCCACAGATTCTCAATGTGATTTAGGTCTGGACTGTGACTGGGCCATTCTAACACATGAATATGCTTTGATCTAAACCATTCCATTGTAGCTCTGGCTGTATGTTTCGGGTCGTTGTCCTGCTGGAAGGTGAACCTCCCCCCCGGTCTCAAGTCTTTTGCAGACTCTTAACAGGTTTTCTTCTAAGATTGCCCTGTATTTGGCTCCATCCATCTTCCCATTAACTTTGACCAGCTTCCCTGTCCCTGCTGAAGAAAAGCATCCCCACCACATGATGCTGCCACCACCATGTTTCACGGTGGGGATGGTGTGTTTAGGGGTGATGTACAGTGTTAGTTTTCAGACACACATAGCGTTTGGTTTGTAGGCCAAAAAGTAGAATTTTGGTCTCATGTGACCAGATCACCTTCTTCCACATGTTTGCTGTGTCCTCCACATGGCTTCTCACAAACTACAAACAGGACTTCTTATGGCTTTCTTTCACCAATGTCTTTCTTCTTGTCACTCTTCCATAAAGGGCAGATTTGTGGAGAACACGACTAATAGTTGTCCTGTGGACAGATTCTCCCACCTGAGCTGTGGATCTCTGCAGCTCCTCCAGAGTTACCATGGACCTCTTGGCTGCTTCTCTGATGAATGCTCTCCTTGCCCGGCCGGTCAGTTTAGGTGGACGGCCATGTCTTGGTAGGTTTGCAGTTGTGCCATACTCCTTCCATTTTCTGATGATGGATTGAACAGAGCTCCATGAGATGATCAAAGCTTGGGATATTTTTTTATAACCTGACCCTGCTTTATACTTCTCCACAACTTTATCCCTGACCTGTCTGGTGTGTTCCTTTTGTCTTCATGATGCTGTTTGTTCACTAAGGTTCTCTAACAAACCTCTGAGGACTGCACAGAACAGCTGTATTTACACTGAGATTAAATCACACACAGGTGGACTCTATTTACTAATTAGGTGACTTCTGAAGGCAATTGGTTCCACTAGATTTTAGTTGCATGACACAATGTGGAAATTTCAAGGGGTATGAATACTTTTCAAGGCACTGTAAAAGGCACCAGAGTTGTTTAGATTCAAAAGTAAGTGACACAACTTTGCAACAAAGTGTCCTTGGGATCCCTGTGACAGTTTTCTCAGTTGTGTATACGTTAGAGTTTTCAGGGTTATACATATGTTTTCTTGCTCCGACAATGCAGAGTTAGTAACCTCCACTTTACATTTACAGTGTTGAAGGTTGGAATGTTCTATAATTTAGTTGTTTGTGTTCTTTTGAGCCCACTTGATAAATGTCACCAAGGAAACGTCTTCATTGCCCTGATGTAAGGATATTCTTTATGCGGTATTTCTTTGAATCCTCCAGACTTGAGTGTTTTTAGACACTTGACAACCTTTTGACCTAAAAGCCCATCTCCATCCAAAAAAGTTTTTTTTCTAGAGTATGATCGAATAAATCAGGAATTCTCAGCCAGGGTTTTATGGAACCCTAGGCTTAATAAATAGGCACAACTGGGCACTGCCCAGGGGCCCCATGTGCATGGGGTTTGGGGGGCCCATGATTAGGGCAAGGAAAAGGGGGAGGGAGCAGACGCTCTGTTGGGGGGGGGAGTGCACCGGTGATTTGTCCTCTCGTGCCGCTCTGTAACTGCAATGTCACTCCTGTCAGAAGGAGCAGCTGGCTTCTCCTGGAGAGAGGATTCAGCTTTCGCCTCCCTACTGCAGGAGGCGGAAGAGAGCTGGCACTAAGTCTGAAATTTCACCTCAGTCTCAGTGCGGGAGAGGAAGGAGGAACTGCCTTCATTGTAGGTGAGAACAACATTTAGTACAAGGGGAAAGTGGAGAGGAGGCACAACTCTGATGGATGGGGGCGCTGTGATGGGAATACCCAATGTATGGAAACACTGTGATGGGGGACAACTGATGGATATGGACACCCGATGGATGGGGGCACTGTGATGGTGGAACCTGATGTAAGGGGGCACTGTGATGGGGCCATCTGATGTATGGAGACACTGTGGGGCACAGTGATGGGGAAACCTAATGTAAAGGGGCACTGTGATTGGGCCATCTGATGGATATGGACACCCGATGGATGGGGACACTGTGATGGGATAACCTGATGTAACGGGGCACAGTGATGGGGACACCTTATGTAAGGGGGCACTGTAATGGGGCCACCTGATGGATGGGGACACTGTGATGGGGCCACCTGATGTATAGGGACACTGTGATGGAGGAACCTGATGCATATGGGCACTGTAATAGAGACATCTGATGCAGGCTCATTGGGGGCACCAGTGCATTACTTTGCCCAGGAACCAATAATGCTTTTAGGATGGCACTGCCTAGGGTTACTTCATAGGCTGCTAGGGGTTCTTTTAGCTGTGATGGGGAGCCTGATGTAAGGGTGCACAGTGATGGGGGAATCTAACGTAAGGGCATTGTAATGGGGGAACCTCATGTAAGGAACATTGTGAGGGGGGAACCTCATGTAAGGGGCATTGTGATGGGGACATCTAATGGATGGGGACAATGTGATTGAGGAACCTGATATAAGGGGTCACAGTGATGGGGGAACCTGATGTGTGGGAACACTGTAAGGGGGGTACTGTGATGAGGCCACCTGATGCATGCTGGTATGGCCTCAGGGCATTACTTTGCCCAGGGGCCCATGATGCTATTAAGATGGCACTGCCTATTGTTCCTTCATAGGCTGCTAAGGGTTCCTTTAGCTGTGATGGGGACACTGTGATGGGGGAACCTGATGTAAGGGGCACAGTAATGGAGGAACCTAATGTAAGGGGGCACTGTGATGAGGCCATCTGATGTATGGGGACACCGTGATGGGGACACCTGGTGCAGGCTGGTAGGGACCCCAGTGCATTACTTTGCCCAGGGACTCTGATGCTATTAAGATGGAACTACCTAGGGTTCCATCATAGGCTGCTAGGTGTTCTTTGAGCTGTGGATGATTCATTAAAAGTTAATTCCACACAAAAGTAATATTTTAAGTGGCGACTGTTGGTTTGAACAACCCACTGGCTGATTACACATCCCTGGGGGGTGGTTCAATAATCTTCTTGACAATTCCCAGCTCCATTTTATAGATTACTTTTACCATGACAGGAGTGTTCAGCTCCTCATGTTGCATTTTCCATAAGGTTCATGAAAATCGAAGTCCTGCAGGGATGGTTTTAGCCCCTCCTAATGGCCACGGCAGGTGTGCAGAGCAGAATGTCTGACCTGATCTCACCACCCAAGTTTCTGTACATTATAAGAAACCATCTGGCGCTTTAATTGTCCACCAAACACTTTTGAATTTGGGTGGACTAACCGTATACTCCTATAGGATATATGACCATACCTGGGACTTTGGTTGTCAAAATATTATTTGTAAGTTATTACAGTCATTTCAAACCATTTTGTACATTAGCATGAGATATATTTAGGAACAGAGCTCTTAGGGCACTGAAGTCAGTAATATATAATAATGTGCAGGTTTCCTCCACGATTGAAGGCAGTGCGACAGTAATAAGAAATTAAGATGTTCCGCTTGGTAAAAACTCATATCAGATATCGGTACACTCTGTTCCCACATGAAGGACTCAAGCTTTTACCCAAACATCATTTGTAATTCTGGATTTGTGGCACATTTCCAACATTGGGGCAGACAGCACTTCCTCCAGATGAATAAATGTAAGATTATGTATGGGGCGGCAGTGCAAAAAGTACAATGATTCCTTCATATCAGGGTTAAGTGCTGGTCAGGTCACAGAATGTACTCATCCCCCCCCCCAAATGGAAAGTGTAAGTGTTCATTTACATAGCGTCATGCATTGCTTTTTAAATTTTTCAGAAATGCTACTAAATGTTACATTCAGGTCAATGAGGCAGTTTACATTGGAGTAGACGTCTTGTGTCAGCATGCAGCGCAGTGTTGTCCTTTGTCAATGGATGCCAATGAGGGCATTTGAAAATAAAGCTGCAATAAGCAAAAAAGATACATTTTAACACATATGCAAAAATGCTGCTAGGTACATATTGGTATGTATATGATGTAGTTGCATCACAGACTTGTGGAGACTGCTCAGAGGGTTCACCGTATTCGCCATGGATCACATAAACCAATGGTTGTCTCCACTTTCTTTGCAGGTTCTTCAGATATGGACTTTACAGTATGTAGCTCATAGCACATGGTCTCTTATTTCCTGTCAATTGTCTCAGTAATATTAATCATGTTTGGTGGAACCTGTAAGGCTTTATTGTTCATACTGTAGGCCATGTGGCTGAACTTTGACACCTGTATGGCCAAATCTATGTGGACGCCTCTCCATATAATTGAGTTCTGTTTCCAGTAAAGGGTTCTGTTCCTACAAATATACAAAGACATTATATACAATTGTGTTCTTCCAACCTTGTGGTAACAGTTTGAAGACTTCTTTCTGTTCCACCATGACTGTGCCTCTGTGTACAAAGCCCGCTCCATAAAAACATGATTTGACCAGTTTCGTGTGGAGGAGCTCAATTTCACAACTTCAATCCTCAAGTCGGTCATGTTTTCAATCAATGTCACCGGCTTGGTATTTATCACAGTTATTTTATTTAAGAAAAATTCCCATAACATGGGCTGTTGGGGGTACCTGAGGACTGAGATTGAGAACCATTGGACAATTGTGTTCTGCCATCCTTGGTGAAGACCCTTTTCTGCTCCACCATGACTGTGCCCCTGTGTACAAAGCCAGCTCCATAAAGCCCTGGTTTGACCAGTTTGGACCAGCTCTATAAAGACATGATTTGACCAATTCTATAAAGACAGGGTTTGACCAGTTTGGACCAGCCCCATAAAGACAGGGTTCGACCAGTTTGAACCAGCTCCAGAAAGATGGGGTTTGAGCAGTTTGGACCAGCCCCATAAAGACATGATTTGAGCAGTTTGAACCAGCTCCATAAAGACATGGTTTGACCAGTCTAGACCTTTTCTATAAAGACATGGTTTGACTAGCTTGAACCAGCTCCATAAAAACATGGTTTGACCAATTTGGACCAGCTCCATAAAGACATGGTTTGACCAATTTGGACCAGCTCTATAAAGACATGGGTTGGACCAGTTTGGACCAGCTCCATAAAGACATGTGTTGACCAGTTTGGACCAGCTCCATAAAGACATGGTTTGACCAGTTTGGACCAGCAACATAAAGACATGGTTTGACCAGTTTAGTGTGGAGGAACTTGAGTGGCCTGCACAGATTCCCTGACCTCAATCATACTGAACACCTTTTGGGATGAATCCGAAACCGATTGTGAGCCAGATCTTCTCATCCAACATCAGTGCCTGACACAAATGGGCACAAATTCCAATAGACTGACTCCAAATTCGTGTAGAAAGCCTTCCTAGAAGAGTGATGGCTGTTATAGCCACAGAGATAGGCCAAGTCCATATAAGGGCCCATGGCTTTGGAATGGGATGTCCAACAAGCTTATATTGGTGTGACGGTCAGTTGTCCTCAACCTTTTGGCTATATGCTGTAGTTGCCTATAGGGAAGCATGATCTGGTATCAGTAAACACATTTGCACCTCAGTTGTTTGTCTCTTTCTCTCCGAAACAAAGGCAGTTTGTCTGGCATCATAGACGGGGCAGGTCCTGTATTTAAAACCTCTCGTCTTACAATGCTCCCCATTTCCAGTCTCAGAAAGTCTGGGGATTTGCCTCTATATATTCTTTCTTCAGTCGCAGTCTGTTCCTTTATATATATATATATATATATATACAGTATGTATCATAAGAGTAGCAGCCTCAAAGAATCTAACACAATCATCTGTTCCCTTTAAGTTCTTGTAAAGGAAGAAAATCATTTGGCTGGCTTTTTATCTGTGATTTTTCTTTTTTTGCCTATTACCCATAATTCATGGGTTCAAAGCCATATTTTGCTGATATTCTGATATTTTTCTGCCCACTTTTGCTGCTTGATTCATGAAACTCCATTTGGGAGAGATAATATTCTAAATGCATTTTTATTTTATCTGCCGCTGATTCATCAAAGTCGCGTGTGATGGAAATGTGAGTGTTTAGGCTGGGCATTAATCAAGAGTTCCGTTCTCTCCCATGAGATGAATAGGACCCACTGTTGGATTTACATTCATCCTTCATGCTTGGGGGGGCGGGGGGTGGGGGAAGGTGCCCAGTATGCAGTCAAAGGCACCCTGGAGCTTAGCTTGTTCTACTGACCAATAGTGCAAATTTATCTACAGCAACCAATCAGAATTCCCCATTCGCTGGTCTAGACTGATAAATATGGTTCATAATATGCTATGGGCCTCTGCACAGTTGTTTTTGATTAAAGCTGAACTCCAGGCAAACTGCTAAAGACACTGATAACATACATACAAGGGAATCGCTTTACCTGCCCAAGGATTTGTATTTCTGTCTAACCAGTGCTTAGATTTACGCAGCTCTGCCATGGCCAGCACAGCCTCTCTCTATGCTGCGTGGAAGAGCAGCAGCAGACTGATGAGGTCATCTTTCTCTGCTTTCTTCTCCTATCAGCATGCTCCTGGTCAGCTCGTTTGCATTGGTTCCACAGTTCTGCACATCCTTCCTTCTTTACACTATACGCTTAAAGGGCAATACCCAGACAGGTCCTTCTAGGAGTTGAGCAGCCTTCGTAAAAATGCATTAACCAATGATTAACCTCTAATATAATAATATCTTGAACATTAATTGCATCCATTCTTTATTGGCTATGTAGCCCAACCCCTTAAAAAGAAGTCCCCCCCCCCCCCACCACCACCACCACGGAAAATGTAAAAGTCAGCAGCTACAAATACCGTAGCTGCTGACTTTTAATATTAGGACACTTACCTGTCCAGGGAGCCCGCCATGTCCGCACTGCAGCCTCCGGCATTCCTGGTAGGGGAACACAGCCAGGACTCTACTGCACATGCACGAAGCGCACTGCGCTTTCTTATTGGTCCGGCGGCGGAGGAAGGAGGAGGGGGCCGAACTTCCGAGAGACCAGGCTGCGGCCCGGTCTCCTGGAAGTGGGGAACGATACCTGCCAAAAATAGGTACCTGTTCCCCCCTCCCTCCTGAAAGGTGCCAAATGTGGCACCGGGGGGGAGGGGGGGAGACAGATAAGTGGAAGTACCACTTTTGAGTGGAACTCCGCTTTAAGGGATGAAGATGACTGGGATCCCCCCACCCTGCACAGTCAGGCACACCAAATTTCCACAGGCACTTTAGAGTCTGAGAACAGTCCGTGCGTTTGTTTGTTTTTTTTTGTTTTTTTTTTGTTTATTGAGGGATAATACCACGGATAGGGATGGGAGATTATGGGATGCCCACTTGACTTCAGAACAAACTTCAGTGACAACTCTTCCTATATACAGTCCTATATACCAGTGGTCATCAACCGTGTCCTCAGGGCCCACTAACAGGCCAGGTTTTATGTATTACCTTGGGGGAGATGCAGACTAAAATACTGCAATCACTGAGCAGCAAATGATATCACCTGTGATGTATTTCAGTTAACTTGCAAACCTGGCCTGTTAGTGGGCCCTGAGGACAGGGTTGATGACCACTGCTATATACAGTCTCTACTCTTCCTCCAGCTTACAGAACCCAGCTGGAACACTGTGAATTACCCAAGAGTCGCTCAGTTAGATGAAGCAATAGCCTATTACAGGCAGAAACCTGAGGCCCCTTGGTTGTGTAGCAAAGTTCAGTGTCCACCTTGTATCGCTCCTGTGGCTACTGATCCCAGCACCACCTCTTCAGGCACTGCCAACCCAACCTGGGCTGCAGCAGCTGTCCCTTTCACTATCCCTCCAGACTAACTTCTCCCCACAGTCCTCCAGACTGACACCCGCCAGCCCACCCAGCTGACTCTCAGGAGATTTCCTAGACGTGCTGACTTGCTTTTGCTGTCCTCACTCCTGTGCTCTCATGCTTTCAGGAAGTGCTTCTTCTGTGTGTTTTGACAGATCCTTCCAGCACCCGAGCCCCAGACCTGAGGTTAACCCCCCACAGACTAGGGGGTGCCCTGAAAGGGCCTCCAACAGCCTTATCAGCACTCCATCTTCCATCCGACTGCCCCTGCTGGCATGGCTCATGTCTATTTATGAGGTAAGCTCTGCCCCCTGCCCGCCCAATGCTGCGGATTGGCTGAGGCCTCATAAATGTGCATGGCAGCCCCTCCTCCCACCCTCTCTAGCTTTCTACAAGCTTCCAGATCAGGGGGAAGTGCCAGAAAGAGCTGTGAGATGAGCCATCCAGCCTCTGAGTCACTAAACACTGACCCAGATTCAGCAGCTCTGGCTTGGCCCTGAGCCAGAAATACATTTTCCTATTCTTAACAACAAAACCTACTTACATATAGAACACTAGAGGGTGCTACAGCTACATGGCGGGATACAGCAGTAACACACTATGAGTAAGGCTTTTGCCGAAACGCGTTAGCATGTTACTGCTGTATCCTGCCACCATGTAGCCAATAAAGAATTGATGCAATTCATGTTACCGAGTAGCTGGCTTCATTATATTAGAGGATTATTGCCACATTCCAAAGTTATTTGGGCCAGAGCACCGGCTCCCAGTCTACCAGGTAATTTGCGGAAAGGCATTTCTTTGATGGACAATGATAATGGATAACCATTGTCTCTTCTTTACATGGACACCCGATTTACCTACCAACGCATCAAGAAATGAGACGTTCTAGCCCTTACCCACCCTGTCTAAAAAGGTTTACTGAAGTTTTACTTTAAAGCCAACTACAGCCAAACATTTTTGGGTAGACTTGCTGGTACAAACATGTCCAATATTGTATGTGACAGTGACGCTGCCTACATAAAACAAAGAACCCTTAACCCATTGGAGCTGGTGCCTCCCGACTCTTTAAGGGGCTTAGGATAAAAATAATAATAATAATTTGGCTTGAGCTAGGATTCAAATAAAATACAGCAAAAAATGGGACCTGGGCTTGGTCCCAGGTGTCATCCGTCTAAACTTTTACAGACTCCCAATGATCTAAATATGAAGAGGGTAATTTAAGTTTTATTGCCTATCGCGCAGACATAGCCTTCGTACCTATCAATCCTTTGTAGAACACTCAGGAACATTTCAGCGAAGGAGCAAAAAAATGGCATTTGTCTGCTTCCTAGAACACCAGGAGGCTAAGTTATGACATCCTTTATGGCTTCAAATCCATACTTCATTACTTTCAAGCCTCATCTCAGCCCTCCGGTGATCTAGCAAGTCAAAACACCCTTTGTTTAAAGAGGAGAAGATTTTCTTTCTTCGTATGAAGTTGTTGCAATCCTAAAGTGGCACTGGCCAAAGCAAAAAAATAAAAAAATGTTTCACCTTCAGACCTTTGCAGTCTGTTATTTCACACCCATTACTGTGAGGAATTTTGAATTAAGGCAACCAATGCCTTTATGAAAGGGCAGCCAATAGACACGCCGGAAATTTTCGTTTAGTTTCAGATGCATTTGTTCATTGCTGAATTTAAATTTGTCATATTTGTTGTGTTGGACCAATTTGTCTATGGAATTCGTTTCATATCTTCGGCATTCGTTTCGTAAAATCGCTGGTCCAGGTGGATAGTAGTAGTTCGGGCCCCTATGGGCCCGAACTACTATCGCATCATGTGATGTCATCCGAATGCGACAAATGCATTAGTTAATTTTATTATAGTTTTTTTTTTTTTTTTGGATTTGTTGACATTCTGTACTATGTCCATTCAGAGATTCGTATACATCTCCGAATCTCCTAAAATGAATCATAATGAAACAAGCGCACATGTCTAGCTGCTAATGCATGGCCATGGATGAAACACTAAGGAGTGTGATGGAACCTAGGATGTGGTGGTCCATGGAGGTCTAAGGGGTTTGGCTTTAAAAGGCTATCTAAAGACCCATGGGGCATCTCAGAGTAGGTAGGAAAGCCCTTATAGTGTAATAAGTGACTCAAATATAATGAAAACCTCAAAAAGTTTAACAATAAAATAAAAAATAAATTGAATTACATCTGCTGAGACAGAATTAAAAAGGTTGCTGTTGATGCCACGGGGGTCTTAATCCTGGATCCTCTGTGGGGTTCTCAGGTGGTTGCTGAACCAGGTGAGTGAGAAGAGGTCGCCCAATTAGGTTTGGGAAATACGAAATATCAGTGTTTCACCCTAAACTGCGGAAGTGGCAATTTAAAGCTGCGAAACATGTTTCTTTTTGTGAAATAAAGAAACTCGATGTTCGGTAAACCAGATGCCACCCGACAATGGGTGCCTCTGCTTCTCGTACCACTGATGGGATTTTTTTAGACCTCTTCTAAGTCACCTAAGATGTGTGTTGCAGGCTACTGTACTTGTGTGTTGAGATTCTATGCCAAATGAATAGTTTAATAATGCACATTGCACCATGTGTTGCAGGTAAATATGTGTCTTGGCCTTGCTATAAAATTTATAGTAGTGGTAACATTTAAATTTTAAAGCCCATCTGTGGGGAAAAAACAACCCTTCCCTTCAACATCTCCCACCCACCCCATTACTAAAACAGCTCCACCTCTGGTAGTGAAGACCAATGATCCATTGGCACAGTCTAGGCCCACCAACTTCTCTTGATGTTGCCCTTCATCATAATGTCATCATCCCAGTACTGGAATCCTAAGAACATATTCAATGGACTCTGCTTTCAGCCAAAAGGAGGTATCTATCTCAACAGAGAGACCCTCAATGACTCCTTGTCTAGTAGTGGAACCCGATGATACATTGCCACAGTTTAGGCCCACCAACCACTCTTGTTGTCGCTCTTCATCATGATATCATCACACAGTACTGGAATCTTAAGAACCCACCCAACCGATTCCGCTTTCAGCCAAAAGGCAGCATCTACATCACCATGGAGCCCTCAATATCTCCTCCTCTAGTAGAGAAGCTCAATGATCCACTGCCACAGTGTAGGCCCACCAACCACTTTAACGACCCCGCCATTTCTTCCTATAGCCAACAGAAAGCATCTGAATAACCAGAAAAGATGTTGGCACCTGAAGAAGGACCCACTTACTCTGCAGTCCAAGTCCAGAAGAAAGAAGATTTAGGACATGGCGTGTCGCGTGAAAGTGGATTCAGTTAAAAATGGAGGCGTATGGTTTAATTTTTGAATAAATCTAATTGGGGGTGGATTTGCAGGTGGGTAGAGTGGAGGCACCCTGTCTAGGTATCAACTCATCTTTAACAAAGGTATGTTGATTGCTAGTGAACATTAAAAATCAACAAGGTCACCGAGTGCACTTTGTATAAAATGAATATATTAAATCTTGTTTTTGAGTATATTAAATCTTGTATGGTCTGGGGACCCTGAGAACCCTACTTACTGAAGAGGAGAGGACTTCACACGTTTGGGTGGCCTGGTATACTTTGTTGTTGCTGGTGCAGAAAACAAAACCCCCAACAGGTTGGCTGAATCCATCATCTACAAAGAATTTTAAGGATGTGGCTTTAAGCTTCAAATGCTGGTGAATTTTTATTCTCCCAGCTTCCTAATGACACCAGAACCTAAGATAACCCACAGATTTTGTGTGGGCGTCTGTCCTCGAGGACCCTTTTCAATTTCCTCTTAAATTAATCAACTGATTTCAAGTCTATAGTTTAGCGGAAGTGAATTCCACAGGCTGATTACTATTAGAGTAAGAGCGGCATTTGTAGTGATCAATCTTAACCTTTTCTGTATAGGCTCGGTGGCTGGGCCTCTCCCTGCTGCCATCTCAGCTCTGTCGCCATGAATATTTCTTCATTTTCCTCCTAGATTTCATTTATCTGCGTGGGTTACAGCAATTTCTGCTGCTAACTGGCCTGACCGCCTTGTTATGGCGTCTTTATTAGGTGCTTCACACACGCAGAGGGCTCTTCTTGTTCTCAGAGGAGCTATCTATTATGCTGGTGCCAAGACACTAAACTGATTTATCAGCTTGGTTCATGTCTTCATCTGACCATCTCGGGGGTTTCGGTAATCACTTGGTGCAACTAGTTGCCTGTAGGTTAGATTGCTTATGTTGACAGTATTCTCCTGAATTAAAATGTGAAAATGCAGTTTTTCCCATGATATAACATGTTACCCTTTGCTGTTATCAGAGAGGGAGGATGTACAGCAGAAGTCCGTGAACACAAGTTGTATTCCCATCAAGAAGATCAGTAAAATGGCTTGGAGGATCTGGCTGCAATATATTATACAGCATAAAAATAACATTAAACAAATCAATGTGGAGCGGCAGTTTTTAGTTTTGGTTACCATGGGAAAAAGGTTAGAACATTTGTCAGTTTTTTATTATTGTCTGTGTCCTCACTGAAACTATATCCTTCTCTTCTTGCCCGAGTTATTCACAAAAGTGAAGAAATCTATCAGGTGGGGGCAAAGCAAGCTAAAAGTCTGACAAAGCTTCTAGCCTTAGCCTTAGACTCTAGCTTTAGCCTTAGCTTAGCTTTAGCTGCTAGCCTTCGTCTTAACCTTAGCTTCTAGTCTTAGTCTTAGCCTTAGCTTCTAGCCTTGGCCTTAGCTTCTAGCCTTGGCCTTAGCTTCTAGCCTTGGCCTTAGCTTCTAACTCTAGCCTTAGCTTCTAACCTTAGCCTTAGCTTCTAACCTTAGCCTAAGCTTTTAGCTTTAGTCTTAGCCTAAGCTTCTAGCCTCAGTCTTAGCCTTAGTTTTTAGCCTTGGCAGCCTAAGCTTCTAGCTATAGTCTTTGCCTTAGACTTAGCATCTAGCTGTAGCCTTCGCTTTTAACCTTAGCTTCTTGCCTCTCTGAAACTATATACCTTCTCTTCCTGCTCAAGTTATTCACAAAAGTCAAGAAATCTATCAGGTGGGGGCAAAGGAAGCTAAAAGCCTGACAAAGCTTCTAGCCTTAGACTCTAGCTTTAGCCTTAGCTTAGCTTTAACTTCTAGCCTTCGCCTTAACCGTACCTTCTAGCCTTAACCTTAGCTTCTAACCTTGGCCTTAGTTTCTAACCTTGGCCTTAGTTTCTAACCTTGGCCTTAGTTTCTAACCTTGGCCTTAGCTTCTAACCTTGGCCTTGGCTTCTAGCCTTGGCCTTGGCTTCTAGCCTTGGCTTCTAGCCTTGGTCTTAGCTTTTAACCCTAGCCTAAGCTTCTAGCCTCGCTGAAACTATATCCCTTCTCTTCTTGCTCAAGTTATTTACAAGAGTGAAGAAAACTATCTGGTGGGGGCAAAGGAAGCTAAAACCCTGAAAAAGCTTTTAGCCTTCGCTCTAGACTCTAGCTTTAGCCTTAGCTTTAGCTTTTAGTCTTAGCCTTAACCTTAGCTTCTAGCCTTAGCGTCTAACCTTGGCCTTAGCTTCTAGTCTTAGCCTTGGCTTCTAACCTTGGCTTTAGCCTCTAGCCTTAGGTCAAAGGGTGCTAAAAATGATAGTCAAAACACCAAATCATTCCCTCAGTTTCTGTGGACATAACATCACAAGACCTGCCCATGTACCATTTTTCCTGGTTTAAAAATGTTAGCTGAAGTTCTCTTTTAAAGTTAGCTTGTGGGCACTACGCTTACCTGGTGTCAGCAGCCAGCTTAGTAGCGTGGTTTAGGATCCCTAAAACACCAGAGTACACTGTTGTGTCAATGGTGACTGGCTTCCTAGCCACCTGTTGTGGTCCTACACTGTTTTCCTGCACTTTTCAATTGGTTGGCAAGATTGCCTATTACAGCGATAGGCCAGTCGTGGAGTACAGAAGGTGGGAGAGGATTGAACAAGCCAGTGACTAGAAAGCTAGTCTTTATTAGCATACTAGAGGGAACCAGTTTTTAATGGTCACAGACCCATGTACTAAGCTTCAGGAGCAGGGTGCAGACAAATGGAGATGCCTGCTTTTTAAAGCATATGTACACCCAAAACCAAATCTGTAATACAGCCTTTCTCAGCCTTTTTTTTTTTTACCCCAGAGGAACCCCCAAAATAACTTTCAAGTCTCAAGAAACTCTTACTAAAACCAATTCATCTGGGTTCAATGGCAAAAACTCCCCTTACAGTGGTGGCCAGATTACCACCTTTACAGATAGCTAAAAAGATAATTGGTATCATGTTAAGAAATGCCTGCACATTGGGTGGTTCCAAATACTGTTTGAGTCACCATGGTGACACCATAGGACACCAACAAACAATCTCGTAGACACGTTTCACACAAACACGTCTATGGGATTGTGTGTTGGTGTCCCCTGGGTTCACCATGGTGACTCAATAAACGGCATTTGGAACCACCCGATGTGCAGCCATTTCTTTTCATCTAGATATTATCCACGGAGGCGGGCCGGGGCTGTCACTCGTTTGGAGGTTCCATCAGGCATACCTACTTCACCTGGAGCAGTGAGTTCTTTTTCATTTTGGTGTCATGTTGCTGGCTTTGTCAAGTGGCATTGGTCCTGCAACTATGCCAGGCACCATCAAATGGGAGGTCAATCAGCCACAGCTCAAGGAACCTGTAGCAACCTCTGGAGGTTGCCCTCCAACCGTGGTTGAGAATGGCTGATAATATATCGCAGCTTGCCAGGCCTTAGGTGTGGTGACTGCATTCGTTTTCTTTTTTTTTAGTCCCCCCCCCCCCGCCCTTTATTTTTACCTAGTAATCTTGCAGATAACACATATCCTGTATTAGGGTGGTTAGGCTTACTCACTATACTGTACCTTTGGACCGAGCCATGGCTGGACTTCAAACATGTCTTCCTTTCTTCATCTCCATTTCATAGGGTGCATTCTGGCATGATAAACTATTGTTTTCTGTACTTGCGGAAAATGTACTTTGCCCACAAAAAAGTCTAATGCAGCCGCCATATCTTAGCACTGGTAGGCTGAAATGCAGAGCAGTTTTAATGTTGGCTTTAGAAAGCTTTTGGCTTTTAAAAGTAGTTCAAGAGGATGTTGTGCCTTATCTACATGTCACATAATTAGTAGTTGACTGGTGCCTGTGTGGGTAATTTTATATATATATATATATATATATATATATATATAATGTGTGTATATTACATACACATATTCATCTTCTGCAGCTTATTAATGGGGTGAACCCCCCCATCCAATGATACTATTCACAGGTTACTCTCCCTGGTGTGTTGTTTGCTATTAATGGATTAAAAGTCCATTACCCAGACCCTAGAAGTACATTACTCCAATGAATATTCATGAACCAGACGTTAGCTTTTAGTGATAGATCACGCAGAGCTCCAGAAAAACACATCACGTTATTAATAGGTGAATTTATTCCACATTACCCGCCTGTGTCCATAAAAGACTGAATGCTATTTGTACCTCTTATGGCCCTGAATGATGATGTTCTCCTTTCCTTCTTTCTCCAAGCCAATCATATATCACATACTTTGATTTGAGGGAACTTTTAGCCGAGCTCCATATTTTCCCTGTTTCTAGCTAAACTTTTTTCTTGTTTTTTTTTTTTTGGGAGTAATCAGTTTTGTGTCTGACCTTCATCAGGGTTAGGCTATAGCCCAGCATTCTTCTTTTTTTTTCTCCAGAGGAACACCTAAAATGATTTTCAGTTCTTGGGTAACCCTTGCTAAAACCATCTCATTGGAAAAAATGCCCCTGCCATTGGTGGTCAGTTGAAAGAATGCAACCCTTACAGTGGTGGTCAGAATGCCACCCTTAGGCCCCTTTCACATGGGCTGGATCCATTGTTTCTCAGCAGAGGATCCGCTGGCTGATCCCTTGCTGAGCTGAGCGCAGCAGCCAGGTGACTGGTCCATGTCTGTACCTCTTATGCAAAGTGGACACATACACAGCCCGCTTGTCAGGGCTGCTGGGCTCAGCCCTTCCTTCTCTGAGCTGGCCGCTCAGTTGTCAGCTAATTGCCAGCTCCTATCTCTCCACAGTTACTCAGCTGTTGATGATATCCTGCTCGTCATTCCTGCCTACTTAAGCCGTCCAGCCCAGAGGTTCTCCGCCTTGGTCAACATCACAGAAACTCTGCGATCCTTTTCAAGACTTGTTTTGCTGACATCCCTTCTGGCTCCAGATCCTGCTTGCTGTTCCACTACATTGATCCCTGACTTCTGGCTTGGCTGACTATCCGTTCCGGTTACTGAACTTTGGCTATGTTTTGACTATGTTTGTTCTTTTTACTTTTCTTATTAAACAAGTGTGATTTAACTTTAACCTTAAACTACGTAGAGGGTTCTTTACTGTAAGAGCGGCAAGGATGTGGAATTCCCTTCCACAGGCGGTGGTCTCAGCGGGGAGCATTGATAGCTTCAAGAAACTATTAGATAAGCACCTGAATGACCACAACATACAGGGATATACAAAGCAATACTGACACATAATCACACACATAGGTTGGACTTGATGGACTTGTGTCTTTTTTCAACCTCACCTACTATGTAACTATGTAACTGTACTCCTGTCTTGGTCTGATTTCATGGTTTCTGACACCGCTCTGCTCTATGGGCAGTCAGATGTAAACAGACCAGCTGTCCATTTACACGTGCCTGCCTTCCGATCCGATCTGACCAGATAGAGGGGAATGGATCCCCCTCCATTTGTTTTTCCCAAATTGAATCGGACACAAGTTAGTTTACATCTGACTGCTCATAGAGGAGAATAGAGGGTCCCATTGGGTCTCCCTGAAAAATGGACAGGCAGACCCAATCGGACCTCTTGTGTGAAAGGTAGCAAATCAGAATGAACACCGCTCTGAACTATGATATCCAGGTAACAAGTAGCAGGTATAAAATGGCACACCCAACTCCAGGTGCTCTAAAGCTCAGGATGCCCTTCCCACATCCAAAACCAAAGCTTGAAGAAATCCAAAGGAAGAGCTGGCACTACTGGATAGTTAATCTGTGATCTTTAAATATATCATATCAAGTTTAAAAAGACAGGCTGACGCGTTTCGGCACAAGCCTTGTTCACAGCCTGTGCCGAAATGTGAACAAGGCGTGTGCTGAAATGCGTCAGACTGTCATTTTAGACTTAGTATGATATCATTAAAGATCACAGATGAACTATCCAGTAGTGCTGGCTCTTCCATTGGATTTCATGTGTGAAAGGGGCCGAACAGAGAGCTCAAATGATATAGTGTTGTGATTTTGGTTTTGCCAAGTGGCATTGGCCTTGGAACTATGAAGGCACCATCAATAACAAGGTTCATCAGCCACAGCTCAAGGAACCCCTAGCAAACTCTAAAGGAACCCTAGGGTTTCATAGAACCCTGGTTGAGAATGGCCACTATAGCCAAACAAATAGTAGGGTGGGCGGGCAATGTGTCCATCTTGAAGATTTCAGTGCAGCAATCCCTGTTGAATATAGTGCCACTAAAAATCCATTCCTAGTTTAAAATAATTCTTAGCTTTAGTTATAATATAATTGTGTTTATAAATTCAGTTCGCACTACTGCATAAAATATATCCCTGCAGTCGCTTCTTTTGGTCATGTCTTTATATCATCTGCTTTTATTACTATGCCCAGCAGGCCTCAGATTGGTGGATGGAGTGCTATTTGGGGATCTATTTCTTTAGAGTCAAACCAACAAATAACTACTGTCAATGGATGTCACAAACATAATATAAGTCATATAAAATAAAATAAAAAAACATTATTGGCATCCAGATTCCAAAGAAGTCCATTTTTTATACAAAAAAACAAAACACATTGGTTTACCTACAGTATCTCCATTAAAAATCATCCAACCAAAGATTCTCAATCTAAAACTGATATTAGAGTGAGGATTCGGCTCGTATGATGTTCGTGGTAGTCCAATAACAGTAGTTATTTGTTGGTTTTGGTTCTATGGTTTGTCTGCTGTGGACTCCGGATGATGAATTAGGTTTGAGGCTTCTTGTCTAGCGTGAATAATGTTTCTATTTACTTAGTGCTATGTTGATGACCTAATTAGTGTATTTCTGTACAGCAGCCATTCTCAGCCAGGGTTCTGTGGAACCCAAGGGTTCCCCTAGAGCAGACTTTCTCAACCTTTTTAACCCAGAGGAACCCTCAAATAATTTTGAGGTCTTGGGGAACCTCTGCAACAATTAATTTATTAGAGGTCAATGAGAAAAATGCCATTCATACAGTGGTGTTCAGACTACCACTCTTATAGACAGCTGAAAGTACTGGCATCATGCTGCTGGCTGTGCCAAATGGCTTTGGACTAGAAACGATGCAGGCATCACCAAATGTAAGGTCAGTCAGGCACAGCTCGAGGAACTTCTGGAGGAACCCTGGTTGAAAAAGGATGCTCTAGACGAATTAGGCAAGGAGTTCCTTGAACAGTGGCTAATTTACCTCATATCTGATAGCATCTACATATTTCTGGGACCAAAACACCACTTGGCAGACTTGGCACAATAACACAAATGATTTGTTTAGCTCTCTGTAAAGGGGGTCATTCTTCCCGCTGACCACCAATTTAAGGGGCGTTTTTCTCACTGACTCCAATGTAAAGAACATTCTTCCAACTGTCCACCAATAGAAGGAGCTTCCTTTCCACTGACCACCAATGTAAGGGGCGTTCTTCCTCCCACTGACCACCAATGTAAGGGGCATTTTCCCACTGGCCACCAATGTAAGGAGCATTCTTTCCACTGACCACCAATGTAAGGAGCATTCTTCCCACTGATCACCAATGTAAGGAACATTCTTTCCACTGACCACCAATGTAAGGGACATTCTTCTCACTGATCACCAATGTAAGGGACATTCTTCCCACTGATCACCAATGTAAGGTACATTCTTCTCACTGATCACCAATGTAAGGAACATTCTCACTAATCACCAATGTAAGGAACATTCTTCTCACTGATCAACAATGTAAGGAGCATTCTTCCCACTGACCACCAAGGTAAGGAGCATACTGACCACAAATGTAAGGGACATTCTGCCCGCTGGCCACCAATTTAAGGGACATTCTTCCCACTGACCACCATTGTAAGGGCCATTTTTCTACTGGCCACCAATGTAAGGAGCATACTCCCCAAACCCCACTGGCCACCAATGTAAGGAGCATACTCCCCACTGGCCACCAATGTAAGGTTGCATTCTTCCCACTAACCACCTTTGTAAGGGGCATTTTCCCACTGGCCACCAATCTAAGGGGCATTCTTTCCACTGACCACCATTGTGAGGGGCATTTTTCTACTGGCCATCAATGTAAGGAGCATACTCCCCACTAGCTACAAATATAAGGGACATTCTTCCTACTGGCCACTAATGTAAGGGACATTCTTCCCACTGGCCACCAATGTAGGGGGCATTCTATCCACTGACCAACATTGTAAGGAGCATAGTCCCCACTGGCCACCAGTGTAAGGGACATTCTTGCCACTGGCCACCAATGTAAAGGGCATTCTTCTCGCTGATCACCAATGTAAGGGACATTCTTCCCACTGATCATCAATGTAAGGGACATTCTTCCCACTGATCACCAATGTAAGGGACATTCTTCTCACTGATCACCAATGTAAGGAACATTCTTCTCACTGATCACCAATATAAGGAACATTCTTCTCACTGATCACCAATGTAAGGAACATTCTTCTCACTGATCACCAATGTAAGGGACATTCTTCTCACTGACCACCAAGTTGAGGGACATTTTCCCAATGGCATCCAATTTATTTTAGTAAGGTTCCCCCAAGACCTGAAAATGAAGGGTTTCTCTGGGGTAAGGCTGCTGTATAGTAATCGAGAAGACAATGTCACCCTTCAGGGTGGCATGGGTGGATATGAGTCCCAAGATTGGTTGAACAGAATTTAAGCAGGGAATTCAAGTCACATCCATGTATGAAGTCTCTGCATTCCGTTGTCTTATTGCAGTTCAGCTTTAATATTCCAATGGAAGTATTTACATCTAGGTCACTTTGCTCGTACTTTTGGTTGGGAAATACAATTATATCTATACACGCTCTCTCCGAGTTATAAAATCTTGGGCTGCAAAATATAATTCAGGAATATGGATATCTCTGCGAAAAAAAAAAAAAAACACGAGCGCGAGCTTCTCGGTACCACCCCGGGCGCTACTTCGTTTTAGATGTGATTATGCAAAACTCTGATGATAGACTCAATTTAATTTAGCAGCTGCTTTCCAGAATTATGTAAAATCTCCTATTCCTCTCTGCATATCGCACAATATTGTAAGGTCTATATGTTTGTTTTTCTCACGAGGAAGAAGCGTATGCGCGCTATAGGGAACTTAGGAACAGCGCAACGTTCTGAGGTGATGGATGGACGTAAACGGCGGAATATTCACATCGCTCAGACCCGGAGGCCCTCGGGGGTCGTTCTGATCTCAGCGCAATATTTCATGGATGGCTAAAATGAGCTGGGAAGCCTCTTTTTTTTTTTTTTTATGACTAACATGAATGAAGAATTTAGCATTGCATATGTAAACCGCATTTGCATATAGTGGCGTGGCAATTGAATATAATATAAATTCAAGGGAAGGTAATGGGCAAACAAATGTAGGACTATGGTAGACCTTAGAACCCAGTTGAGGTTCATCAAAAAGTGTACTCAGAGCTTTAGTAGAAAAGCCTGACCCCTTCCAGCATGCTGCAGAGAAGGATCCTTGTTCACTGTGTGGAAGCAGCGGTCTCTCTGCAGAGGTTCACTGCAGAGACTAGACCCTTCCAATGAGCAAGTCTAATGCTTTCCTCTGATTGGAATGCTAAGCCTCCAGTTACATTATGGCCATACCGTTAAGCAAGGCATCACAGCTGCAGCAATGTGGATGGACGGGAGCGTCCGCTGTGCTATTTTGTGGTTGGCGAGGAGGTGGCTTGATCACGTGAACTCATGGAGGCGGGAAAGGGGACAGGTTTAGCAGACATTGCATATGGAGTTGATCCCCTGGAGGGCCTTAGGACCTAACTAGCCATATCCATATTCAAATGCCCTCTCCATTGCCATCATCTTCAGCGGTTGTGAAGCTGAATTGAAAGTGGTTAAAGTTATCGAGCAGAACTAGTGTAGAGCACAGGTTAACAAGGTTGGAGACTATTAGGTAATGGAGATAATGGGTAATGTTCCCCTGTGGGGGAGTCAAAGGAACTGGAAATGTTAAGGCGCGGGAAGTGGGTACAGGATCTTATATCCTGAATTGGGTACCCAGGTACGGCAAGCTATGCAATTAGAATCGCCCCCCAATTTTGGTAGATAAAGAGCATGGTTGGTAAGCAATGATGTACCTGAGACTTTGGAACGGCGAGGGTTACACTTTCTCTCAGCGAGATGAAAAAAAAAAGAAAGAGCGGCACAAAGGAGTGAAGTTAATTAAAGCGGTGAAGATGTGGGCTCTATAATAAACCCATGTCTTGCCGCACTTTTATAGGCTTCCATAATTTGCCTCCTTTCTCCCAGCAACGTGCGCACACGCTGTAGGTCATTAAGTCCCCGGCCGCCCGAGTCTGCTGTCAGCGTGCACATAGAACACAACCAGGGCGACGGCGCTCCAAACTGCCGGCCCCTTTTTCTTTTTTACGGCTCTCTTTTTTTTTCCCCCTTTTTAATTGGCCTCTTTACGATGTGTGAGTAAAATAGATTGCTGGATCTCTGCAGTTTTATCACCCGCCGTCCCTGTAGGCTTGGCACAGAAGGGCTGAATGAAAGAAAGGAGAGTAAACTTTCGTCTGTCGCACCTTGGTGGGTTGATGAAGTCGGCAATGATACCTGCCAGCGTTTTGTGTGTGCGTGTGTTTCCTACCAGACACGTACGCTGCATTAATCGCTCAGCTCAGGATTAAGGAGCTACAGACCTCCATTTTGTTTTTTTTTTAGGCGCAAGATGGCAGTCAGAAGATCTGTATGTCAAACCACATTATTCTGAGGGATTTTGGCATAAGCATACGTCCCCGTGTCGGACGAGCATGCAGGTTTTATATGCTGACCAGGCAGAAATGCCACCACCTTTTATCTCAGGGAAGCAATGGTGGCTGGTGATGAGAATTGTTTCCTCTTTCGAGATCAGTTGGCTAGGAGGCGTCTTCAGAGTTTGCAGTTGCCCAACTGAGCCAAGATCCCATTGTACAATAACTGAGTGCAAGTCTTCTCTCTTATTAGAACTTGTCAGAAACCATGAAATCAGACCAAGACAGAAGTACAGTTAAATCACACTTGTTTAATAATAAAAGTAAAAAGAACAAACGTAGTCAAAACATAGCCAGAGTTCAGTAACTTGAATGGATAGTCAGTCAAGCCAGAAGTCAGGGATCAAAGTAGTGGAACAGCAAGCGGTATCTGGAGCCAGAAAGGATGTCAGCAAAGCCAGGCTTTAAACAGGAATGCAGGAGTTAATTTCTTGTTATGTGACCAAGGCGAAGGCAGAGCTCCTCTGGACTGGACGGCTTAAGTAGGCAGGACTGACGAGCAGGATATCATCAACAGCTGAGTAACTGTGGGGAGAGATGGGAGCTGGCAATTAGCCGACAGCTTAGCGGCCAGCTCATAGAAGGAAGGGCTGAGCCCAGCCCTGAAAGTGCATTTTCTACAAACCCCAAAGGGTATCTTTTTGATGTCCTGTGTATCTCCACTATCCACCGCCAATCTGTAGAACTTGTGTAGCACCCTCTTAGATAAGCTGCTAGATAGGCTAGGTAAGCGTAGTCATTTTGGCTCACCTGTAATCAGCGGAGCAGTTTGCGATTGCTTTGGACTGTTCTAGGCTTCACTGGCTGTGAGTTCGACTGCTTCCCCCTGCCTTCTGGAGGATTCTAGAATGTAATGAGCTGGAAGAGTAGGGTTGCCACCTTTTCTTCAAGTCAAACCTGAACACTTCGGCGTCGCAATTTTTTTTTTCATAGTATGTATAGATAAACAATGCATATATGTTGCTATTAAATAACATTTCTGACCATATGCAGTTAATCACAAGAGTCCGCCTTTACATCAGAGTCCACAGAGTTCCCCTTTTACACCTGAACTCGCAGAGTTCCTTTTCACTGTAAGGGGGGACTCTGCAGACTCTTATGTAAGGGAGAACTCTGGGGACTCTAACATAAGGGATGCGCTGGTGTACAAAGAGGACTCTGATGTAAAGGGGAGCACTGTGGCCTCTGGTGTAAAGGGGAGCTCTGATGTAATGAGTGCTCTGAGAACCCTGATTTACCTTAGCTTACTAACTTAGAGGCAGGAGAGAGAAGAGGGGAGACTTAGTCCGGTCTGAATAATGTGTCCAGGTCTCAGACAGTCTGAACCCCGAATGCATGATTCCAAACCCGAACTGTGCAGGTGAATCCTGGACAGGTGGCAACCCTATGGAAAAGGCAGACCCACAACCTGAATTTTTAGGTGGTCTTGGATAGTCCCTGGGGGGAGGGTGCCCAGTAGGTGGCTGAGGAGTACATAAATAGCCCAGGGCCTGGGGCAGTCTTGTTCTTGTTGAGGAAGAGAAGTTCCCAGCCTGAAGGGCTGCCGTCCTTCTAGGCAGCCCAGCTGAAATTCTACTTATGCTCATCAAGGTTCCAGCTATGCTAAAGCTGGGGGGTCCTCTTTGATAAAAGTCTCTGGAACTAACCAAGGGATTTCACTGAGGACATGGTCTGTAAAGTTCACAGGAGAAACGTCTGTCTGATATTGGAAGGAGAGCATCCACGTATCCAGGGAGATTGTGAGTACGGACCTGAGTGTTGGATCCTGCTGTTATCCCTTGAGACCTACGCCAGATGAAAAAAATCCCTGCTGCTCATTTCGGTAGCTTTACCAATACATGCAACAGATTCAGGTATATTCTATTGGTGCTATGACCGCATCAACCTAAAAAATTAATAAATAAATTAGCTACTGTTTATAAATAATGAAACTGAAGGTCAACTGTAACCAACCAGTGAGGCTCTCTTCCCGCCACTGCAGCTGTCACAAAGACACTGCAGCGGTCAAGGAGTTTTGTAGCTGAGTGGGCAGAACCTGATGAGGAAGCTATTTCACCATTAGATCTGCTCCCCTTGTGATTGATAGCAGGCAGTGGGCAGATCTATAGCCAATGTAAAATCCATCCATTGCTTGCTGTCAATCACATGGAGGAAGCAGACCTGATTGGGAAGTAGTGTCTCAGCCTCCTCGTCAGGCTCCGCCCACTCAGCTACGAAACTCCTTGGCAGCTGCACTGTCTTTGTGACAGCTGCAGTGGTGGGAAGGGAGCTCCGCTGTACAGAGAAGGGAATGTCCGTATGGACAATCAGTGCACCTTCACACGCAGTGCTTGCCCCTAATTCACATACATATTTTCAACAGGTACATGAATCTGTCGCCTACATCAACATTTGGCGCGTGGAGGCACCACAGAATTCTGAATAGTGTTGCAGAGACTCTGTATGAATTACACCGAATGTTGTTTCTAAATGAAGTTAAGAAAAAAATGTTTTGTGAAGACCTTGTATGTCAGGAGCCAGACATTGAGGCGTTAAGGAGTATTGTGATCAACTTGTATGTCTAAAGCCAGACATTAGAAGAGTATTTTAAAGACCTCGTATGACTAGAGCTGGATGTTGAAGAGTGTTGTGAATACCTTGTATAACTAGAGCTGAGTGGTGAAGAGTGTTATGAAGTCCTTGTATGACTAGAGCCCGAAGTTGAGGAGTGTTGTGAAGAGCTTCTATGTCTAGAGACAGGTGTTTGAAGGGTGTTGTGGAGACCTTTGTCCTGTATGACTAGAGCTTGATGTTTAAAAATGTTATGAAGACCTTGTATGACTAGAGCTGGATGTTGATGAGTTTTGTGAATACCTTGTATGACTAGAGTTGAAGAGTCGAAAGGTATTGTGAAGAACCTGTAGATCTAGGCCTGGATGGTGGAGAGTACTGTGAAGACCTTGTATATCTGGAGCCGGGTGTTGAAGAGGTAAACTATCGTGAGGACCTTGTGTGACTAGAGCTGGATGTTGAAGAGTTTTGTGAATACTTGTATGACTAAAGCCGCATGTTTGAAGAGTATGGTGAAGACTGTGTATGCCTAGAGCTGGATGTTGAAGAGTGTTGTGAAGACCTTGTATAACTAGAGCTGGGTGGTGTAGAGTGTTATGAAGACCTTGTATGATAGAGCCCGAAGTTGAGGAGTGTTGTGAAGAGCTTCTATTTCTAGAGACATGTGTTTGAAGAGTTTTGTGGAGACCTTTGTCCTGTATGACTAAAGCTGGATGTTTAAAAGTGTTATGAAGACCTTGTATGACTAGAGCTGGATGTTGAAGAGTTTTGTGAATACCTTGTATGACTAAAGCCACACGTTTGAAGAATATGGTGAAGACTGTGTATGCCTAGAGCTGGATGTTGAAGAGTGTTGGGAAGACCTTGTATGACTAAAGCTGGATGTTTGAGTTTTGTGAATACCTTGTATGACTAGAGTTGAAAGGTTTTGTGAAGAACCTGTATGTCTAGGCCTGGATGTTGGAGAGTACTGTGAAGACCTTGTATATCTGGAGCTGGGTGTTGAAGAGTTAGACTATTGTGAGGACCTTGTGTGACTAGAGCTGGATGTTGAAGAGTTTTGTGAATACCTTGTATGACTAAAGCCGCACATTTGAAGGGTAGGGTGAAGACTGTGTATGCCTCTAGCTGGATGTTGAAGAGTGTTGGGAAGACCTTGTATGACTAAAGCTGGATGTTTGAGTTTACCTTGTATGACTAGAGTTGAAGAGTTGAAAGGTTTTGTGAAGAACCTGTACGTCTAGGCCTGGATGTTGGAGAGTACTGTGAAGACCTTGTATATCTGGACCCGGGTGTTGAAGAGTTAGACTATCGCGAAGACCTTGTGTGACTAGAGCTGGACATTGTAGATTATTGTAAAGACTTTGTATGTTTTTAGAGCTGGACGTGGAGTTCATCAACATTTCTCAGGCTATTACCGCTCTTTTATAACCCATTCCGTTTATTCTGCAAATCATGCAAGATTCAACAGGAACGCAGTGTTATAATGTGAGGTATGGGAAAGGATGATAGAAAATGTGTATTTATGATGTTTACCGGCTTCACGAAGAATCATCTCTCAATGTGTCATCAACAAGATTTTCTTTTTTTCTGTCTAAATAAATAAATTCACCGACAGCTTTTTTGCTTAGAGGCTTACAGGTTTTGGCCAGAAGTAAGCTTGAAAGAAAGACTATGGGGAAAAAATGCTTTAATCTGGTAACTGTATGAGGCAATAACCTGCAAAGCCCAATATTCAGTATATGAATTCCTTTTTAGTTTGAAAGCTTTTATTTATGTATTTCCCACATTTACATGTAGATCGGGTTGTCCAGCAAAAAATGACAGTTATCGGGGCTGGTACAAACCATACAAGACTGCCGGAGGCGCTTACAACAGTCAACTTTTTGTTTATTCAGTGTAAACCTTTTATCCAAAAGGAAAATCTGGTTTCTGTAACTACTTAAAACCTGTTTAGATGAAGTTGGGATTTACATTTTTGGTCCAATTAAACATATCTATCTACTGCTGAAGGAGCCCTGTTCTAGCAAGTTACAGGCGGACCCAGAGAAGAAACAAATGTTAATGCTGCTGCCAGATGGCATGAAATTTGTCATTTTTGATTTTGTGTTCCACTTTGAAGCGAAACTCCAGGAGTTCAGCCACTTTCTTACAAGAGAAGTATATATTTGTCTTTTAAATCACACTTGCCTAAGGGGATGCTGCATCTGTCCCCCTCCAACTCTAAGAGGGGGCCTGAGCAATCAAAGACCACCGATCGCTCAGTTCTCAGAGCTCCATGAGGCAATCACCGGTTCTGTGTTCTGCTCCCCCCCCTCCCACTCACTGGAGTGCTGGGCTGTGGAGGGGGCAGGAGCAGGAGCTGAGAGGCTGAGCCGGGTGCCAGTCCAGGTTTCTGGGTGGATTTCGACCATATGGTCATGATCTTTCCGCAGCCTGGACCAGCTCTGTGACATCAGCTGACAGAGGGCTTCAGCCCGCTGTCTGCTAAAATGAGTCACAGGAGTGCAGAACGAACTGCACTCCTGTGATCCACAGGAGAAGTACAACCAAAAGAGCTTTGGCTGTACTTCGCCTTGAAATGTGTTGGCTTACTATGGGTTAAGTCCAACTAGGTGCATGCCACCTCATGGACTTCTCTTACAATTGACAGTTTTTACAGAACTCCAGGAGTACAGCTGTCACTATATTCTACCGGTGTTCCAACACAGCAGCAGCAGTGGGCAAAGTGGCTGCATACGGCTGCAGGAGCTAAGCCTAGGAGGTCCAGTGTCAGAGCACTGAAAGTATAGCAGCAGCTGTACTCCCGGCGCTCAGTAAAAATGTCAATTTAAGGAGAAGTCCAGGAGATGCTTTGCACCTCATTAGACTGAGCCCATAGTAATCTGCCACATTTTAGAAAGTGGCTGAATTCCTGGAGTGAGAGCTTCAAATTAAACGTGGGCTTTGGCATTCATAGCTATGCAACAGGTTCACTTGGGTGACACCTGCAGCTGTTTTTAATGATGAACTCTTGGTCTAACATTTATAGGTAAAGTTGATCCAGGGAAAATCTGATTGCCTCTTGGGGGATCAGGAAGGAATTTTTTCCCCTGCTGTAGCAAATTGGAGCATGCTCTGCTGGGGTTTTTTGCCTTCCTCTGGATCAACTGAGGGTATACAATTGGGTATATTGGATTGTACGATTATTTTTTATTTTATTGTTTTTAAGGTTGAACTGGATGGACTTGAGTCTTTTTTCAACCTGACTAACTATGTAACTAAAAACAGATACTGTCTTATGATATCCACAGTAGGCTTTAAAGTGATAGTTATACAAATTTGGAGCGGGAGTAGGTTTAGGCTAGGTTTATTGGAGTGGGAGTAGGTTTAGGCTAGGCTTATTGGAGTGGGAGTAGGTTTAGGCTAGGATTATTGGGGTGGGAGTAGGTTTATGCTAGGTTTATTGAGGTGGGAGTAGGTTTAGGCTAGGTTTATTGGGGTGGGAGTAGGTTTAGGCTAGGTTTATTGGGGTGGGAGTAGGTTTAGGCTAGGTTTATTGAGGTGGGAG